>NC_136487.1:90358906-90446406 GCF_053919585.1 Euprymna scolopes | reverse complement strand
ACACTTTATCTAACGAATAAACATAAAAATACATATGAAAAACCATGTTTATCATTAAAAAAAATTCCACTTCATTATTTAGTTTTGCTTCTAAAACAAAATGAATTTTTTTGATTAATCTGTTTGACGTACCGGGAAAATATTTTTCTAATGAATAAAAAAAATTATTTTTACAAGAATCTTTATGCATGTATCTAGCCAAAAAGCAGATAATTATGTATGAAAAAAACACGTTTATTATTTTAAAAAATTCAGCAACGGAGCTGAAGTTGATGTTTTGCTTCTAAAACGAAATGAACTTTTTTGATAAATCTTTCTATGGCGTACCAGGAAAATATTTTTTCTGATGGAATGAAATTTGGCGCACTGGCGTACATTTTGGTGTATTTTTAAACAAACGAAAATGGCGGATTGAAATCTGGAGCCCTGGCGTCTCAAAATAGATTTACCGAATTTTTTACGTTAAATGCATATTTGAAACTGATTTTCTACTCTAAATACTAAAATGATTGCTTTTCTTTCCGTTAAGTTTTTTTTAAAGGGTTCCACACGTAATCACCTATGAAAGTAATATTTCTTTTTGGAATGGGGATTTAGCTGAGAGTGTTAATCTAAAAATTTATTATTATTATTATTATTATTATTATTATTATTATTATTATTATTATTATTATTATTATTATTTGCATTTCGTTTTTGTTTTTGTTTACAGCAAAGCAAACCAATTTAATAATCCACCAAATTTTTATAATTAAAATAAAATTTTAACTTCATTCACAGAGAGAAGGCACAGGATAGTTAATAAAGCCCACACCCTTCCCCTTGTTAAAAATGTTTTTCTAATAATAGTAACATTATTTAGAAATTCGTTCATAATAATGAAAGAGGCATTGTTAAATATTTTATTCTTACGTCGTTTTCTCATTTTGCCTACTAATCGTCGACTATTTTCAACTGTTTATGAAAACTTTCAAGTAGCATGTTGTACACTAACGACGAGCTGATACAAATTGGTTTGTGTTAAAATCAAAATAAATCTTTTGTTGCGTTACAATTTTCAATTAATTACAAGAGAAACATTTAAGAAAAAATATACGCGGAAATTACCCGGAAATTTGAATATTAACACAAAAACAAAACAAAACAAAAAACAAAACAAAACCCCCCCAAAACAAAAACAAAACAAAGACAAACAAACAAACAAACAAAACAAACCAAATCTCTAAGTATTTATTAATTTTAAAAGAATCGGAATCGGGATCGGGAATCATATCGGAATCAGGAATCATATCGGAATCGGAAATTTAGAACGGAATCGGTAATTGTATAGGAATCTGGAAAAAATTTTGGAAACGTTCCATCACTATTATTTATATCTATCTATGCAAATTTACTTTTCAAGGAATTTTTCACTTCAGCATCAATTCGAAGTGTCCGTGGTCACCCGTATACAATGCACCATCTTCGCTTTCGGCTCGATAGAAGAAAGCCAACATTCTCTATTTTTCTGCGCCGTGGAACAACCAACTAGAGGAGGTTGTGGCGATAGCTGCCATATCTGACCTTGGACAAACATTCAGATTGCGTGTGAAGGTAAATAGCTTTGTATATATCTCATATATTTAATTAATAAGCATTGTACCGCATTCTCTTTCTTCCTTTATCTGAATGGTCCTAATAAGATATCAGCTTGTGTTTTAGTACAGAAGAATTCGAAATACAAATACAAACATATTTGGTTGATTAATCAACGAAGCACTTTCAAACTGGATGTAACGTATTATCGAATATATTACTGGATCTTTACGCATATAAGTAATGCATGTTGGATCGACCTTTTATTTGGAATCGACCTGGCATTTCAATTAAGAGCAACCGGAATTCATACGGAACATGTGTTTTGTCAGTTTGGTTCTATGCACATGAGAGTTAAGCCACTTATTAAAAGCATTTGAGGTGCCTAGAACGTTTTTACCCATAATGTTTGCGTAGGATACTGGATAGACGTCGGGAAAAGTACATAAGTGACTATGAAGTTAAATATCGAGTGTAGGATATTTTAGTATTAACTGCGATGGAATGCACTTACGGGGCGTAATAACCGATGATGATAGGATTCCCACACCATTGTTATTCATGTGTACCATGTTTTGTCACGTTTTGCTATGAAGACGACGAAGTGAAAGGACGAGGAAGAGGATAAAAATGATAAAGAAGGAAAAAAAGGGTAAAAAATGAGAGGAAGAAATGCTGAAGAAATTAAAGATGGAGAAAGGGCGAGAATAAAAAAATAAAAAGGAAAGAAAGGGACAATTAATAAAAAAACAAAACATAAAGAAAACGAACTTATGTTTTAAAAACATATTACCTTTCGTTTAAGTTAAATAAAATGCAACGTCATCTCATCGACAATGTCCTAATTTTCACATTGGTTGCTTTTGCCTCATCTAAAGATACGTAGATCCCGAAAAAGTGTTAAGCAAGAGAGAGAGAGAGAGAGAGAGAGAGAGAGAGAGAGAGAGAGAGAGAGAGAGAGAGAGAGAGAGAAAGAGATTATTAAAAATGCAAAAAAAAAAAAAAATCTTTGGATTACTATATTAAACATTGAATGATCACAAAAAGAGTCACTGACACTGGGACAAGGATAAAAATCACCACAATCTTTCTAGGGTTTTTTTTTCTTACCGAGGGTAGGAAAGATATTAACAAAATAACGCAGAACTCTACCCTCATGGTGAGAACGAGTAAATAGGGACACAGTGTTTCCTAATATCACCCCCTTTTCTTAAATAAATACTAAAAACGAAAAAATGCAGAATAGTTTTAATTAAAAAAGAAAACGATGTTACAACAAAATATTCAAAAATTCGCAATTCATATGTTTATACATTGCGTAAATAAAATTATACATTTGTTAAACGCTTGTTTATATATTTACTTTACAGAATAATATATCTGCGATGTTTTTTCTAATGTACTTAAAATAAACACGAAGAGCTAAATAACACAATAATTATAATTAAAAAAAGTTTTGAAGATTATCTGTGCGCTTACAAGTTCAATGTGCATGCGTGAGTAACCGGAAGTGAAAAAAAAAACCGGTGTCAACTCGAATTTGTCCTCGTATTTGCTTTGTTTTGGGATGCACAGAACACGTTTGAATTTGTTTTTTTTTTTAAATAGGATTTTTTAATATATTTCATTTTATTTTCCCATAGCATTTTAAAATTTCAATATATAATCGATTCCATGCATATTGTTGCTCCAGAACAATATAGAAAAGTTGTCATGCATTTTGATTTTATCAATTTATTTTTGTGGAAGTCAAGGACATCGTGAGATGTTTTGTCTCAATTATTTGCCGTTATAGGCATTTTCGGAAGCCAGCTCAACTTTTCGGTATGTAATCGAGAAACAAGTGACCAGGTAGGTAGAATTTCTGTAAAATATCATGCACGAAAAAGTTAGTATAAATAAATCTTTGTGATATTTCTCTAAGTCTGTCTGTTTGTCCGTTTCAGTTTTTCTTGGATGGAATACTGTTGCCACATCTGGGCAGGAGCTGCTAGAAAGGACTTGGCCTGCCTTGATAGAGATCAAAATAGACTTTGTAGCCTCGTAGGAGATGTCCTTTTCTCATCCTTGCAACCTCTATCTCACAGAAGAGATGTTGCGAGTTTGTCTGATGTATCGTTATTTTCATGGAAAGTGTTCGACTGAGCTTCAATCTATGGTCCCCCTCGCCAAACTTTCACAAGAAACACTCGTCTAGCTGTAAACACTATCAATAATTCCCCCCCCCACTCTTTATCTGTGCCTAAACCTAAACGTAGATTCCATGAACAAAGCTTCTTTCTTAGAACTGCACGCCTGTGGAATTGTCTTCCGTTTTCCTGCTTTCCGGCTGACTACAATATGGTTGTCTTCAAGTCTAACGTAAATAAGTTCTTGATGAGCCGTTCCATATAAGTTATCAAATTTACCAAATTTTCATTACTAATGATTAATATATTGTCCAATTTCTACTGTACACTCTTTAACCCTTATCCTTGAGTGGCCTCTTGGCCTTGATAATGTGGTGATGCCTATGTAAAAAAAAAACAGAAAAAAAACTATTCAGCTTAATAGGGATTAGTCACATTTACTCTCGGAAAATACATGGCTGATTTTGTTAATTATTTTTTTTGTAATTTTTTGCTAGGATAAGGTGTAGCAACGTAATTATTATGGTGTCCTTTTAATGTACAATTAGGCATTAATAGGGATTACTCCGGGTTAGTATTTAATGAAAAAATGAGCACAGATTTAACTATATTCAACCACCAATTTGACATATAGCATTCGTTCCTACTCAGATTTTACAATTTTCATCCTGTTTTTACTTTCTTTGTCTAAAATGAAATTAAATTCAATGTAACCCAAATTAAGGCCGCTTATGTCTAACAGCCCTGTTACAAAATTGATAATGATCGGTTAATTAGTTTATGCGTAAATCCTGTACATAAGAATATATACCCGCATAAATAAGTTGATTCGCGATAAATTGATTAATGGGCTATAACTTTTACTCGTTTTTAACGGGGATAAAAAATCTAGTAAAAATACTAATGTGTAAATTACATCAAGGAGAGAAACGCATAAACGCAGGCACACGATATGTGTTCATACAATTTTATTAATATAAAGCATTAAATGGCAAACTGCACCATCCATCCATCCACCCAGTTATAATTACACTATGGTATTTCATTATTTTTAAAGACAATGTTTGAATATAAAGAAATATGGTTCAGTGTGTTTGTCATGTGGATAGTTAATTCCTTTTCGCCTTGTAAAAATGAATGTTTAAAATTGCCAATTGCAATTTACATCTAAAAATAGTGTGCATGCCTTTGGTTAGTTTCAAGTATTATTGCATAGTTGTCAGGGTTATAATTCTGTATGTGTTATATACGGCATCATCAAGTTGACACACCGGTTCACGTTAGGTCAACAAGGTTAAGCGACGTTGAGCCTGCCAGTACTAAAATGAGTGACAATTTGAGAATACCAGGGCTTGTATGTTGTTTTTTTTTTTTTTTTTTTTTTACATAGGCATCACCACATTATCAAGGCCAAGATGTCACTCAAGGATAAGGGTTAAAGAGTGTACAGTAGAAATTGGACAATATAGTAATCATTAGTAATGAAAATTTGGTAAATTTGATAACTTATATGAAACGGCTCATCAAGAACTTATTTACGTTAGACTTGAAGACAACCATATTGTAGTCAGCCGGAAAGCAGGAAAACGGAAGACAATTCCACAGGCGTGCAGTTCTAAGAAAGAAGCTCTGTTCATGGAATCTACGTTTAGGTTTAGGCACAGATAAAGAGTGGGGGGAATTATTGATAGTGTTTACAGCTAGACGAGTGTTTCTTGTGAAGGTTTGGCGAGGTCGGACCATAGACTGAGGCTCAGTCGAACACTTTCCATGAAAATAACGATACAGCAGAGACAAACTCGCAACATCTCTTCTGTGAGATAGAGGTTGCAAGGAAGAGAAAAGGACACCTCCTACGAGGCTACGAAGTCTATTTTGAACTCTATCAAGGCAGGACAAGTCCTTTCTAGCAGCTCCTGCCCAGATGTGGCAACAGTATTCCATCCTTGGACGTACCTGGCTCTTATATAGATAGAGAATAGCATCAGCAGTGAGATATCTACCGGATCGATAGAAAGATCCCACCATTTTTCCAGCGGCCTTGGCAACAGATTTGATGTACGTGATCCATTTAAGATCAGGAGTAATGGTCAAGCCAAGAAGCTTGTCAAAACTTGAGGCCTCCTGAAGACGAGAGCCATTCATTTCAATTGATGCCAGATGTGGATCAGAATGTTGATGATGTAAAGAGAGAAGCTTGGTTTTAGATGCATTAAAAGTAACCAGCCACTCCTTACCCCATTGTACTACTGTGCTCTTCGTTTACCTCAGCATTGTTTCCAATCGTCCTGGACTTCCTGCCACTGGAAGCAGGCAGTGCCGACTCAGGGGAAATGTTGTTAGGGATTGTGAAACTCTTGTTTCACAATTCCACGCGCAGCTACCCTCGCACCCATTGTCTCTCGAGATTGAACGGGTAGGTATGTGTTGTACAATTTCTCTTTTTCCTTTCCTTTCTTCGGATATAATATGTTACAACTAAATAATTTATACATGCCTTATTCGCTTGAATACACGATTCATTTCGGCTCGTTACTTACACATCATTTGTTTTTAATTTTATTCTTCTTGTATTTTTCTACCCGCATACTATCGGGTAGCTCGGTTAATCTCATATCCACGCCAATGAGGACAATGTGCTAAATAAATTAAGTATATTTATGTGTGTATATATATTCTTAGGTACAGGATTTACGCATAAACTAATTAACCGATCATTATCAATTTTGTAACAGGGCTGTTAGATGTAAGCGGTCTAAATTTGAGTTAAATTTAATTTAATTTTATTTTAGGCAAAGAGTAAAAACAGGATGAAAATTGTGAAATCTGAGCAATAGGCATTAAACATCAATAAATAAATATTCCTCAAATTTCAGTTTCTTTGAATTGTTTTAAAGGGATTTTAGGCGAAGACATAATATGAGCCTGATGCAAGATTTCCTGAATTTCACTTTCTTACGACACTTTAAGCCGCAAATTTTATACATTTTCTAGAATTAAAATCATGTGATTGATTTTTACCAAAATTTAAATAAGCTTTCCAGACATAATGATTATTATCATTAAATCTTATTTTTCATCTTCGTAAGGGGACATAAAAGTACTGCAAAACTGTTCCATTCGAAGAATTCATTTTACTCATTCTGTGGTGAGTATTCTTCAAGTTAAAGTATATAGAAAAATGCCTTAGGGAAACTAACGTTCATTAACTCACATTTAATATTTAATAGCTTAAGAATCTCAAGCATGTTGCTTTACGTAAATTTTAGAAATGACGTAGAAGGCATATATTTCATACTTGATAAATGCACCAAGGCCTCTTTTAAGAAGTTGGAATTCGTTAGTTCATCGGGTATACACCCCAATGAGGGCAATGTGATAAAGAAATTTTGTATTGGAAGAATTGTATAAATGTCTTGATATCAACGAAGGCTATGAAATTCGCCATAGCACGATGAAAGGAAAGATGAAGAAAGAATGCTCTCCGCAGAGTACGCAACCATCTTGAAAACTTTAACGAAACGCTGCCAACAGAAGAGAAGCCATTAACACCTCAGACGTTTATGACGTAAACTACAGTTTTAATAGAATCAATTGGACAGCTTCAGATAACCTGAAGATTGACGGGGAGATTTGCAAACTCATTACATTTTATGGTATGCGTCATCTAAAATACCAGTATTTACTTAAGTCTGATTTGTTAGGTGTTTAATGACCTAATCAACGACTCTAGGGTTAGTTTAAGGCCAAACAGAATTTACTTAGGAGGAAAAGATGAAGAGGATGACACAGCTATATAGCTGACTTACACGGCAACAATTGAACTTCAGAAAATATGTAGACATTGCAAATAACACAGAAGATTTGTGTTTAAACCAATCACAGTAGAGATGAGTGGAGCAATAAGCACCGCAACGAGCAACTTTCTCAACAGCTTGTGACTGTTATTAACGCGTCACACCGGGGGGGGGGGGCTAACGTGAATTAACTTGACTTTATGAGCGCCTCTTCATCGCCACTATTAGGGGAAACATCTGGAGCCTTCTCTTAGCCTGCCAAATCAGCAGGATATTCGATGAAACTTCCTGATACTAGCATGTCGGTTTCGGGAAGAGTCGTTTAATTAATTAATTGTCTCCCTATTTTTCTTCTCAAATATTTTAGTATATTTTTTTTATTACATTTTCACCCCAAACAAGGCACATTGCCACCTTGTTGTAGGGGGCTACTATCAGGGACATAGGCATCAGGGATACTGTGTAGGGAGTTGGGTAGCAAGCTGTCGGTTCACGTTACACTTGAACTTCTGCATGTCAGTAAAGTTGGAGAAGCAGGGACCCGGAAAGGAGTTCCAAAGTCTAGCTGTCCTGGGGAAGAAACTACGGGAGTAGAAGACTCTCTTACATCTAGGGATCTGTACTGTGTAAGGGTGGAATTAAGCTGCTTGTCGGGTTTGTCGGGGGTATTTACGTCGAGGGGGCACAAGTGCTTGCAGTTCGTCAGAGCATTCACCGTTAAAGTACTTGTAGAACAGGTAGAGGGATGCAACGTTTCGTCGATGGGACAGAGGCTGAGGTTTAGATGACAGTTCAGGACCTATAAGATTGGCAACTCTCTTTTGAACCTTTTCTAGGAGCGAGAGACTAGTGGCAGATGCACCAGCCCAAATATGAAAACAATACTCCATACATGGACGAATGGTGGCCTTATAGAGGTATAGGATACTTTTGGGCGTTAGTATCTTTCTAGTACGGTAGAGAGAACCCACCTTCTTCGCAGCGGTCCTGTCGATACTCTCAATGTAATTGTTCCAACTCATGTTTCCTGTGAACGTTAAGCCAAGCAGTTTGAAAGATGTACTCTCAGACAGGGAGTCACTGGCCATTGCTATTAGTGGTTGAGAAGGTTTCTTGTAATTATTGAAGAAAACGAGTTTAGTCTTGGCAGCATTGAATGTGACCATCCATTTATGTCCCCATTCCACTACAGATTGGAGGTCATCCTCTAGTGTTTCTACCATTTCTTTAGACATGTGTTCATTTGTTTTCCTGTCGTGTCTGTTATAGAGCGTGGTGTCGTCAGCATATATATCCATCTCGCAAACAACTTTGTCAGGGAGGTCATTTATGAATATTAGGAGTAACAGAGGTCCAAGGATAGACCCTTGAGGCACTCCCGCATTTATATCATATTGTTTAGATGTACGACCGTCGAGGACAACCTGGGTTTTTCTCTTATCTAAGAAGGATTTAATTATGTTATATATTCTTCCAGTGATACCATATGATCTGATTTCCCTGAGAAGACCTTCTGTCAAAAGTCTTAGATATATCTAGAACTACCGATCTACCTTCCTCTGCTTTGTCCAGTGACTGGTATATACGTTCTGAGATTACAGTGAGGATGTCTGCTGTGGAATGGGCTTGCCTAAATGCATATTGTTGGTTAGTCAGAAGTTTAGCATCTGTAAGGTGCTTGGTTAATTATGGTCTCAAATATTTTGGCGAAAAGTGGGAGGAGGCTAATGGGGCGATAATTTAGTGGGTCAGTTCTTTCGCCAGAATTTTTTTTTTTAAATAGGCATCACCACTTATCAAGGCCAAGAGGCCACTCTAGGAAAAGGGTTAAAGAGTGTACAGTATAAATTGGACACTGTAGTAATCGTTAGTAATAGACATTCGGTAAATTTGTTAACAAGTGGGACGGCTCATCATGAACTTGTTTACGTTAGACTTGAAGACAACCATATTGTAGTCAGCTGGAAAGCAGGAAAACGGAAGACAATTCCACAGGCGTGTAGTTCTAAGAAAGAAGCTTTGTTCATGGAATCTATGTTTAGGTTTAGGCACAGATAAAGAGTGGGGGGAATTATTGATAGTGTTTACAGCTAGACGAGTGTTTCTTGTGAAGGTTTGGCGAGGGGGGGCATAGACTGAGGCTCAGTCGAACACTTTCCATGAAAATAACGATACAGCAGAGACAAACTCGCAACATCTCTTCTGTGAGATAGAGGTTGTAGGGAAGAGAAAAGGATATCTCTTACGAGACTACGAAGTCTATTTTGAACTCTATCAAGGCAGGCCAAGTCCTTTCTAGCAGCTCCCGCCCAGATGTGGCAACAGTATTCCATCCTTCGACATACCTGGCTCTTATATAGATAGAGAATTACATCAGCAGTGAGATATCTACTGGGTCGATAGAAGGATCCGACCATTTTTCCAGCAGCCTTGGTAATAGATTTGATGTACCTGTTCCATTTAAGATCATCATGTATTCTTTTTTCTTTTTTTTACACAGGAATCACCGCATTATCAAAGCCAAGAGGCCACTCAAGGATAAGGGTTAAGGAGTGTACAGTAGGAATTGGAAAATATAGTAATCATTAGTGAAAATTCGGTAAATTTGATAACTTATATGGAACGGCTCATCAAATTCTTTAAAACTGGTACTACAAAAGCAGTTTTCTAGTAGGCAGGAAAGCAGGATTCATAAAGGTATTTGTTGTAAAGTTTGGAGAGAACTGAAGTTACTTCGGCGGAGCACTTTTTTAATAGCACAGCCGGCATGAGATCAGGTCCACATGCTTTTGCAGTGTCAAGATTTCTTATGATAGAATGCACCTGAGAAAGGGTGATTTTCAGATCGTCTAGTGTGGCGTCTGTCTTCAAAAGAAAATCAGGGAGGGGGTGGTTGGCAGGGTCCAGTGTGGAGTTGGAGGCAAATCGACTGACAAGCATGTTAGCCTTCTCAGTTACAGAGCAAACAGCCTCATGATTGTTGGATAGTGGGAGAATTATTGATTGCCCATTATTTACTACACTGCTGTAGATTTTCCAGAAGTCGCGGGTTCCTAATTTCTGTGTTTCGATGCGTTTTTTAGCGGTTTCAGTAAATTCTCTCTTAGCTGTCGCTATGTCTTTCTTACAGTTACTTCTGGCTTCTATATACTTCTGCCTGTTTGAATTGGACTTATGTCGGTTAAATCTGCGGTACGTATGCTGCCTTTGCGCTATTGCAGCTGCACAAGTAGAAGTAAACCATTGAAGAGAGTGGGGCTTGCTATAAAATTTGCGCGTGGGAACATGTGCTTCAATTGCCGTTTTGAACCATTCAGTGGCCTCATTTGCACAATGTTAAGCAGGAAGTGAAAAGATATTTTGCCATACGCCGTCCCTGATGAGATCCCTGATGGCTTCCCAATCAGCCTTTTTATAATATCTCGTTGTTTTGTACAGTGGCTCTTCAGTTTTGGCTCTAAACTTTAGGGCTATTTCAACCATTACCACTGCATGATCGGCGTTCCCAAGTGGGCTGTGGGCATTAGTCACACAGTCATCGGGAACTGTGGTCAGAAACAGATCTAGAAGTGATGCGTGTTGTTCATGCTGATCTGGGAGACGGGTTGGAAATGTAACCATCTGTGATAGGGAATGAGATATAGAGAAGTTATGTGTTGTGGTACCAGCTGCGTCTGTGTGAGTAGAAAATCCAAGCCAGTTGCTGTGGTGGACATCGAAGTCACCAAATACATGCACTTGTGCGCTAGTGTCAAGGGAAAGTGCTGTATCTATGCTGTCAGAGACTTTGTTTTTTAGGGTACAGTCCTGGGTCGAGAGAGAGAGCGGCAGAGAAAATCAAAGTAGCTAATGTTATGTTGCATGTTAACTTTAAAGCATATAAAGGCTTGATCGTCCGATTCTAGTTTAGTTTCTCTAGTCAAGGGGAGGGTGTTTCGAATATATACTCCAAGCCCGTGCATATGTCTGTCAGAGTACTTACGGCAGAGTGAGAGATATCCAGGCATGTTAAAGTAGTTAGAGGGGATAGAGGAGTGTAGGTTAGTCTCACTTAGTGCTAAGATATCCGGGGTGTTTGTTAGGAGAAATGCTTCAACAACATTTAAATTAGTTCTAAGCCCACGGATGTTCGTAAATGCAAGCCTCAAGGGAGAAGGCAGGTTGATTGAGTTTGGGCCTAGTTTTAGCGTAATTTTTTTTTTATTGTACTGTCATTTTTTTAAGAGTTTCAGTTTAGGTAAGGGGTGCTGAACAAGTGGTTATGCAGAATACCAGACATGCAACACAAGCAGACCATCAGTTCTTCCATCTACTAGGATTATGGCCTCGGGATAGCCCACCGGGGATGAGTGCAGGGTCCCTTTCCATGCGCGATATTGGCACTACAAACAACCCGATATTATACAACTGTTGATGGAGCAGCCGCTCTAAGCGCTACCAAAGAGTTAGGACACCTGTACTACCAGTCGGGAACAGCAGCCAGGAACTGTCTATCCGGTAGCCTCAACTCATCATACGATGGTCAACTAAATCTACTTGTACTGGCATTATGGCATTCAAGATCTCCCAAGTGCCCAGTTTAAGGGATGGGATGTGTCGGGAATGGGGAAAACGTTTTTCATTACCCTAGTCAGGAAACAAGATCGACCACTGAAGGTCTGTCGACTTCCTGTGATTCGACCTCTACGCCTGGCTAATAGGCAAAGAAAGAATATGGAGGCCGGGCGATAGACAGTGCCTATCTACTCCTTAAGCAGTTTAGGTTTGCAGACCGGTAATTTGTTTGAGTCACCAGCTCTAGGAAGGTTGTAATCGAAGACTGGAGAGGCCTTCCTCCCCTTAGGTTTAGCTTCAGAGTTTTCCTTCTCCTAGACAGATGACCGGGGAAGACCAACGGGTTCATCAGCACCGAGATGGTTTTCCCCGCGCCTGGGTCCTAATCCAGGTATTTTTGCGACCCCGCGTTGGTGGTTAGTGTTACTGGGTTAGTTTATAAAGGTTATATATCTACTGAAAAATTATACTCCTCAAAGTGATTACAGGACATTGCTATTTCATTGTTTGTTACTGGAGGAGGGGGTGAGTAAGAGTTCATGCAATGGAAGCAGTTATATTTGCAAACAGGTCTGTTGGAAGGAGTTAACATGGTTTGTTTTTTCACTTTAGATGAAAAAAATTCCTTTTCTTATTTTTATGTTGGCTTAGGAATAGGATAATGCGTTGCAGAATGGCATGATATTACGAATTAACTAGAAATAAATTGTACAAGCTCTGGATATTTTTGATGGCAAGAGGGTTAAGTTGTATATTCAATAGATACAAGTAACTTCATTTTTGATATGAAGTACATAGGTATAATTGGGAGTAAATTATATGCTATGTCGTATACAGTATTTATAGTTACAGTAAATAGATACATGGGCAGATTTCCAATAGATGCGAATATATGGAGATTGTAGGTATTAAGTATGTTTCCATTTCTAGTGAGGATATCTTCAGCTTTCGTTTAAAAATTAGGAAGTTGTATTTTGCATTATAGAGTATCAGTTCAGTATTTGTATTTAACATTGCAAAGCTAAGGAAGGGACAGCTATTGCTATGTAATATAGATAGTTGTAAATCTAAGTACAGACAGTTGTTAGTAAATATCTAACTGGATAAGAATAAACTAATGCATGCTTAAGGGGTAGAAATGTACAGATGTTTAGTGATCATGACTTCCGGTCGGTCAGCATGCGAAGGTTAAGGACACAAGTTAAGGACCCTCATCCAAGTCGGGTGTAATGTATGAGTGTTAGTGGCAGTTTGGGGAGTAGAGCAGATTGTTAGTTTTCAGGAGAGGATTAAACTTACAGAATACAGTAGAATTAATTATTAGAATTTTGAGTGCCAAGTAAAGTTTAGTTATAGAAGTGAAAAAGAATTTTTTTTTAAATTTAACATGCAAATCAGACATAAGCAGTCGTCTTGGAGGCAAAGTACATATTGGATATACATAGCAATCCAGCCGGGGTGCTTGTACCGTAATGAGAGAAACTATTAGTACATGGCGCGTCGGGATTAATAATTAATGCAGTCAGTTTGGTCAAGCTCAAATCATTGTGTATCTATTCAGTAATAGACCTAGCGACGTAGCTAATGTCACGGTGCAGTTTAGTTTCAAATATAATTGAAACTAAGACTAACTATATTCGATGGTTTGATTAGCTAGCAAGGAAGCAAACATTTTCAATACAATAGTATACTTATAGTAATAGTACATATTAAGTATATTACTTAAATAAAGTCCTAACTTTATCTAATGTAAGAGAATAATTCGTTTTTTTATCACTAGTTTACTTGAATATAGCATGAGTGAGTAGTGCTTTGCCTGTTCGAGTAGTGGTCGGGGGAGGAGGGAGTGACGAATTTCATCTTAGAACGTTTGCAAGACAAGAAAAATAGAGACAAATAAATAAATGTACATAAATAAAACAAGAAAAACAAATTAAACGAGGCAATATGAAATATATTTGTAGGAGTTAAGATGAATTTTAAAATTAATACTTAACGTCCGTTAGTATTATATTTCAATGTTTGTTGTTACATTATTATATAGTTACATATTATATTTCAGTGTTTGTTGTTACATTATTATATAGTTACATATTATATTTCAATGTTTGTTGTTACATTATTATATAGTTACATATTATATTTAAATGTTTGTTGTTACATTATTATATAGTTACATATTATATTTCAGTGTTTGTTGTTACATTATTATATAGTTACATATTATATTTCAATGTTTGTTGTTACATTATTATATAGTTACATATTATATTTAAATGTTTGTTGTTACATTATTATATAGTTACATATTATATTTCAATATTTGTTGTTACATTATTATATAGTTGCATATTATATTTCAATGTTCGTTGTTACATTATTATATAGTTACATATTATATTTCAGTGTTTGTTGTTACATTATTATATAGTTGCATATTATATTTCAATGTTTGTTGTTAAATAATTATAGTATTACATATTATATTTCACTGCTTGTTGTTACATTATTATATAGTTACATATTATATTTCAGTGTTTGTTGTTACATTATTATATAGTTACATATTATATTTCAGTGTTTGTTGTTACATTATTATATAGTTACATATTATATTTCAATGTTTGTTGTTACATTATTATATAGTTACATATTATATTTCAGTGTTTGTTGTTACATTATTATATAGTTACATATTATATTTCAATGTTTGTTGTTACATTATTATATAGTTACATATTATATTTCAATGTTTGTTGTTACATTATTATATAGTTACATATTATATTTCAATGTTTGTTGTTACATTATTATATAGTTACATATTATATTTCAATGTTTATTGTTACATTATTATATAGTTACATATTATATTTCAATGTTTGTTGTTACATTATTATATAGTTACATATTATATTTCAATGTTTGTTGTTACATTATTATATAGTTACATATTATATTTCAATGTTTGTTGTTACATTATTATATAGTCACATATTATATTTCAATGTTTGTTGTTACATTATTATATAGTTACATATTATATTTCAATGTTTGTTGCTACATTATTATATAGTTACATATTATATTTCAATGTTTGTTGTTACATTATTATATAGTTACATATTATATTTCAATGTTTGTTGTTACATTTCTGAAATGCTCTTGGCATTTTCCATTTTCTATTTTGATTAGTAGTTCTTGTCCTTGTTTATTATTTACTTTTTAGTGTATATAATTGTAACTGTAATCGAAGGTTTAATTTGTCAATGACTAGATGTCATAAGTTAACAGCCCTGAAAGGTGAAAAAGACGCATTCTAATTTTATTGATGAATGAACAAACATAGTGTCTATATAGCATTTCCTAATCGTTGTATTATTATACAGGGTGTTTTTTTTTTAGAGGCGGCAAATTTTAAATTGACAACTCTACTATCTTTAATTGTAGATCTGGCAACTATCGGTTATTTTGCATTCATGAAGTTGTTATATTAAGTCGCCTTATGTATCAACTACTTGGAGATTTAAGTTCTAAAAACGTTGCTAGGTCGCCATATTGAGTGTCCTATTTAATGATTGTTACTATTTTTTTTTTGAAATAGTCATATAAATGCAATCCAACCGACTGCTTTTCAGGGCCACTCACCTCCTATACTTTTGTGTGATTCAACTTGTACTTTCTAATTAAACTTCTGTCCCAGCCTAAACAGCAGTAACGCAACCTCGACGCAACGTCTACATCCGAACTACCCCGAGTGATCAGACCTGCCGAGCTTCCTCTCCAACTTTAGTGACGTCCCTGTTCAACCACCAACGTGGAGAACTAACCTCGATCGACTAACCGCTTTTACTAACCTTAGTGATGTCCACGTTAAACCGCTGTTGCAGGGCCAGTCGTCCGGGGATAATCGACCCAACAACTAACAAGGTAGACACAGGCAAACGGTAAACAGCAAAAAGGCAAAGAAGAATGACAGACACGGGTTGTTTGGTTAAAGGCGAGGGTTCACCATTTATTTTTTTTAAAGGAAGCAAAGAAAAAAAATAATCGTTGGATCTGGATGTTGGTCGCCTCGAAGGTCGGGAAACAGGTACTCTAGATTTAGCGTGGTTCAGGGTTGCTCGCTGGGTCTTGAACGATCAGCTTGACGTCTAAGTGGTCCAGAACGGATGGTGGACACTGAGAACGGAGGGATCAGTGTTAAGGAACGTACGACACTGGAAACGGAGGGATCAGTGTTTAGACACGGACAACACTGAGAACGGAGGGATCAGTGTTTAGGCACGGACAACACTGAGAACGGAGGGATCAGTGTTTAGGCACGGACGACACTGAGAACGGAGGGATCAGTGTTTAGGAACGGACGATTCTGAGAACGGAGGGATCAGTGTTTAGGAACGGACAACACTGAGAACGGAGGGATCAGTGTTTAGGCACGGACGACACTGAGAACGGAGGGATCAGTGTTTACGAACAGACAACACTGAGAACGGAGGGATCAGTGTTTAGGCACGGACGACACTGAGAATGGAGGGATCAGTGTTTAGGAACGGACAACACTGAGACGGAGGGATAAGTGTTTACGAACGGACGACACTGGGAACGGAGGGATGAGTGTTTAGGCACGGACGACACTGAGAACGGAGGGATCAGTGTTTAGGCACAGACGACACTGAGCACAGAGGGATCAGTGTTAAGGAACGGACGACACTGAGAACGAAGGGATCAGTGTTCAGGCACGGACAACACTGAGAACGGAGGGATAAGTGTTTAGACACGGACAACACTGAGAATGGAGGGATCAGTGTTTAGGAACGGACGACACTGAGAATGGAGGGATCAGTGTTTAGGAACGGACAACACTGAAAACGGAGGGATCATTGTTTAGACACGGACAACACTGAGAACGGAGGGATCAGTGTTTAGGCACGGACGACACTGAGAACGGAGGGATCAGTGTTTAGGCACGGACGACACTGAGAATGGAGGGATCAGTGTTTAGGCACGGACGACACTGAGAACGGAGGGATCAGTGTTTAGGAACGGACAACACTGAGACGGAGGGATAAGTGTTTACGAACGGACGACACTGAGAACGGAGGGATGAGTGTTTAGGCACGGACGACACTGAGAACGGAGGGATCAGTGTTTAGGCACAGACGACACTGAGCACAGAGGGATCAGTGTTAAGGAACGGACGACACTGAGAACGAAGGGATAAGTGTTTAGACACGGACAACACTGAGAACGGAGGGATCAGTGTTTAGGAACGGACGACACTGAGAATGGAGGGATGAGTGTTTAGGCACGGTCGACACTGAGAACGGAGGGATCAGTGTTTAGGAACGGACAACACTGAAAACGGAGGGATCATTGTTTAGACACGGACAACACTGAGAACGGAGGGATCAGTGTTTAGGCACGGACGACACTGAGAACGGAGGGATCAGTGTTTACGAACAGACAACACTGAGAACGGAGGGATCAGTGTTTAGGCACGGACGACACTGAGAACGGAGGGATAAGTGTTTAGGAACGGACGACACTGAGAACGGAGGGATCAGTGTTTAGGCACGGACGACACTGAGAACGGAGGGATCAGTGTTTAGGAACGGACGACACTGAGAACGGAGGGATCAGTGTTTAGGCACGGACGACACTGAGAACGGAGGGATGAGTGTTTAGGCACGGGCGACAATGAGCACGGAGGGATCAGTGTTTAGACACGGACAAGACTGAGAACGGAGGGATCAGTGTTTAGGCACGGACGACACTGAGAACGGAGGGATAAGTGTTTAGGAACGGACAACACTGAGAACGAAGGGATCAGTGTTTAGGCACGGACAACACTGAGAACAGAGTGATCATTGTTTAGACACGGACGACACTGAGAACGGAGGGATCAGTGTTTAGGCACGGACGACACTGAGAACGGAGTGATCAGTGTTTAGGCACGGACGACACCGAGAACGGAGGGATCAGTGTTTAGGAACGGACGATACTGAGAACGGAGAGATCAGCGTTTAAGGAATGGACGACCGGTAGGGAGCTAGGTTCGAGCAAGGTGACAGGTGAGCCTTTAGGAGACACCAATGGTTGGAAGGCTGCAGGAGTGATCTGGAGGCGCTGACGCGAGCTGAGAGGCACCAAGGGCTGGAAAGCTGCAGGAGTGAGCTGGAGGTGCTGGAGCGAGCCGGAAGCACTGGAGACTGGAAGTGAAGTTCACTGCTGTCTCTCAGGAAGCAAGCAGTAGTGGATCGCATTTGTGAAAAAACTTATTAGCCCTGATAAGGGCTGTTTGAACTGCTGCTCAGAATGGCTGCTCCTGCTGCTGGTGGGTTCGGACAACGTGACTGGTAGCGTCAGTCGTTGCTCCCTAGGCGATTGCCGGTATTTATTTGCTTCCCCACTGACCAAATTAGGGACAAGTCCGTATTTTAATGTGGAGAGTGAAGGGGAAAATGAGGACCAGCTTCCCGGGGGTAGGGGAGCTGGATAGTGACAATTGGTATGAAGGGTTGCCCCTACATTGACCAAGGTCTTATATGTGGGGTTTCCCCCACATAAGGTCTGGAACTTTGGTGTCCAGCCCCACAGGGGAGTGTCTGGGGGGATTGCCGGTATTTATTTGCTTCCCCACTGAGCAAATTAGGCACAAGGCCGTTTTTTAATATGGAGATGAAGGGGAAAATGTGAACCAGCTTCCCGGGGAGTAGGGGAGCTGGATAGTGACAATTGGTATTAAGGGTTGTCCCTACATTGACCAAGATCTTATATGTGGGGTTTCCTCCACATATGGTCTTTGCTGTCCAGCCCCACAGGGGAGGGGGGAAGTTGCCTTGACTTGACCAGAATGAGTTGTATTCATTTTGCCGGCGTAATATTAGTGAGGTTGGTTCCCATGAAAACAAACAAACGACTCTATTTAATTCTTGAACGAAAGTTATGCAATCAAGAGTAGATTGGGAGTTTGTTGATTCCATCTAAATTAATTTCATCTAAAGGGTAAAAATTAAATCGCCTGTTTTCTTGGTGTTTTGTTGATATATGTTCATGCGTTTCACTCGTGCTTAGCCGCACGTTTCACTCGTGTTTGGCCGAACGTTTCACTTGTGTTTGGTGAATGCACTCGTGTTTGGCGAATGTTTCACTCGTGTTTGGCAAACGTTTCAGCCGTGTTTGGTGAATGCACTCGTGTTTGGAGAATGTTTCACTCGTGTTTGACAAACGTTTCACTCGTGTTTGCGAACGTTTCACTCGTGTTTAGCCGGTAAGAGAAGGAGCGGGGGGGGGGCGAAGAAAGAAAGAAGGAAAAAATGGAGGCGGTGATTTGAAACCGCGACACCGCCAACGTTAGACACGCCACATCAATCCGTCCCGTGGCATCTGACGCAGCTCCTTTTCATTACCCGTACCCTTACAATTCAATAAACCTGTTATTTGTTGATTTGTTATTTATGAATTTAATTCATCTGTTTGTCATCTTGTCGGGTCTAAATAATTGCAAGATAAATCGTAACTATCGACTCCGATATCAAGATTAATATCTAATATGAAAAAAAAAAACAAAAAAAACCCCACCTGATCCTAATACGTAAGTGATTCATACCTCACATACGAAGTATTATGAAGGAAACTTTAATATAAAAAAAATCACAAAACAATATATTTATTCTAATCCTTAAAAACATTTTGCAGTAAGCACATTACTAACGGTTTCTAAAAGTATTCGTGTATGTGTAAATCTGTCCTCAAATACGTTACGTAGCTTGCATATGTGTGAGTTAATCGGAAGCGTTCGAATGGTGAACATAATCGTTCAGAGGCGTCTTTGAAAAGTGAATAAAAAAACCACGACGGTGGAAATCATTGAGACAGTATCATAAATATCTTATTGAAAGAGAGAAATAAAGAACGTACGTTTCGCGCGTTATTACAGGCAATTAACATATTAAAGACTCTTATTAAATTTCTAAAAATATTTTCGATGCTGCCAATATTAGAAAGAACCTATAATTTAACATTTTTGTTCGTTTCTTAGTCAAATTAGCTTCACACCTACTCGAGGAAATTGCAAATAATTCAACACTAGCGGGACCTGTGGAAATTCCACAGCGGACTCATTCATATGTAATATATTGATGTTGGCATTCTGTAGATGTTCAGTGTAAATGGAGACGCTCTGATATTATTGTAGCTTTTTTTGTTATAACTGCAAAAGTATTTATCTAAGCTAGCACGAACGTCCGGCGAAACCCGGTCGAAAAGTACGCTTAAATATGATATTTTAATTATTGCAGATTTCATATATATTATTAATTATATAGTTTAATATATATTATTAATTATATAGTTAATGTTCTATCGATTTTTATATATTATAAAGTTGCGATTTCAAAAAGAAAAAAAATTCTTATGACTTGGGTACATTAGCTTGAATATTAAAACTTATGATATATATATATATATATATATATATATATATATATATATATATATATATATATATATATATAACTTGAGTTCCTTCAGCCATAATCGAAACCGAAACCAAGACTTATGAAGAATTCTTTATAAAATTATATAAAAAAAAGATTACTTAAGAGCCATCAGCTATAATCGAAACAAAAACCAAAACTTATGAAGAATTCTTGGTAAAATTATTTATGACAAGAAATGGAGGTACATAGCAATTAAACGACGCGGATTAAGCGTGACACAGAAAATAACACACACCCTATCGTATTAATATATAGATGAAATATCCTTGAGATACCACGTGTGTGTGAGGGTTGCGTGTGTGAAATTCTCTTCCTCTTCCCCTTCTTCTTCTTCTTCTTCTTCTTCTTCTTCTTCTACTACTACTACTACTACTACTACTACTACTACTACTACTACAAATGTAATAATGTCAAACATCCTCATCAAGTTCTTACCCATAGCCAACCGCAGACGATTTATGGACAGTAATATTAAAGCTCGCAAAATGTAAGGAAATTAGTTTCTAAAAAAGTCTCATCTTTGGCAAAGAACTTGATAAAGAAAAGAAGAGAAACAGACGACTGATTTAAGAACCTCATCATTTGAGATTTTGTTTTGAAAGACTACATCGATCAAGACCGATGTTATGATGTTCATGTGTCTTATATAAGTATCTATATTTCCTGGAGCAAAAAAAGAAAACAATTTTTTTAATAGCTCTGAACACTTGAAACTGCAATGCGATATAAGCTCTTTCTCGGCAACAGAATAAGAAGAACTGAAACAAAATGACCTTCACAGCTAAAGTAAGAAGGAGAAACCATACTTAAAAATATTCTCAAGAGGTTGCAGTTTCTTCCACTAATTCATATGCAGGTGTCCGGCCTTGAACGTCATCGACAGGAGGGAGTCGAAGGTGGCCGTTGTTTCGGCTTGTTTGGGTGGAGCCATTGAAACAACCATCGCCACTCCCTGGCATATACACACTGATGCATGAACATACACTCTCTCATATAAGCATTCATATGCATGCGATTGCGAACACGCGCACACACACATACCACAAACATACGCACGCATATATTGTTGATTTACGCAAGAATCGTTCATGTGAACATGCATTAAAATAGCATAGGAAGTAAATTGTTATGGATTCCAAGAGGTCCAACGTCCTAACCAGCCTTTAGGCTAGGATGACCCGTACATTCCATATATATATATATATATATATATATAGGATGACCCGTACATTCCATATATATATATATATATATATATATATATATATATATATATATATATATATATATATATATATATATATATATATATATATATATTCCTTAATTGGAATTCATTTTTGAGATGAGCATTATATATTAATTTATTTTTATTTCGGACTATTGTTCTCATCTTTATTAGTTGTTGTTTTTTTATCTTTTATTAAAACAACAACTAATAAAGATGAGAATAATAGCCCGAAATAAAAATAAATTAATATATATATATATATATATATATATATATATATATATATATATATATATATATATATATATATATATATTAGAAGGAATTAGACCTGGAGTCTAAAGAGCAGAGTTTATTTTAATGTATTAGTAAATGTATTAATACTTTTAAAAGAAAACAGTGCACATTGTACTGTAGGTATATAATAAGCTCAATAGGTATAGGTATCCTAGAGCTATATTGATATTAAGCAAAAATATTGATATTGAGTAAAACGATTCATAATTGTGAATTAAAAATCAGTTTCAAAAGGAAAAAAAAACACAAAATCAACTTGATTGTAGGATCGCTCCGGAAACGATGTTCATATATAAAATTTATAATTTTGTTTTCTTTATTTTTTTAAAAAAATATTTCCAGCAATATATACCTTACTCAAGACTAAAATGCTAGTTTTAATTTGATGGCTTTAACTTCTCCCCTCTATTGCTGATGCGGAGACTATGTTTAAAGGACAAAACTTTTGTTAAATTATTGTCAATACTTATTGTCAATTTCAATAAAATAAACATCGTTTCCGAAACGATCGTACATTCTGGTTGGTTTCTTTGTTTTTCCTTTTGAAACTGATTTTAAATTCACAATTATGAAGCGTTTTACTCAATATATATATATATATATATATATATATATATATATATATATATATATATATATATGTATATGTGTGTGTGTGTGTGTCTGTGTGTGTGTGTCTGTGTGTTACTACATTGATTAACCAAAGTTTTTTATGCAGAATAATAAAATTGTTCTGAAAAACATTGTATGATGTGATCTTGCCTAATTATCTAACATTATCAAAATATGGCTGTAAGTTATTAGGCATTTTCGCATTGTCAATTAAATATATTTTTAGTCAATTAATTAATGAAGAATGTAAAGTTTATTTTTCACACTGACACATGTAATTAGCATGCAATTATGTTTCACTGTATTTTAAACTGATTTTCACCAATGCAAACACTAGGAACAATGTAAGAATTTGAAAATTTGAAAATCACAATCAATTCGAACCTTTTAGCAATATTTTATGCTTCCTTCTAAATCCCGGCTAAACAAACTAATTTTTTTTTATTGTATTTGAGGATGTTTATTGTTTCAAATAAATATACTCTAAAAATACTCGTCCTAGAAAGGTTGGGTGGTTGTTTTTGTTTTACGGCATATCAACCCTTTTCAGGTTAAGGGTAAAATTAATTACTCGAACAGAAGTTTTACACACTTTATGTCCATCTATGAAGATTATAACAATACTAAACCTTATGCCTAGAATGCTTATTACAATTTTGATCCAAATCAATTGTATAATTTTGATTCTAGAAAATGGATAAAATTTAAAGCTAAAACTTTAAGAAGTCTTCAGAAGAAATTGCAATTAAGGAAATTTTAATTCTTATCATTTACTTTTATTAATTTATTATGTCTTGACGTGACAATCGACTTTACTTTTAAATAGACTAGCCGTCATAAATACGCTTAAATATGATATTTTAATTCATGCGGATTTCGTATTTATCATTATAGAGCCAATTCCTATTGGTTATTATATTGTACCCAATATATAGTAGCGATTTCAAAAGTAAAAAAAAAAAAATGGCCTAAGTGCCATCGGCTAGAACCCTGTACTCCATACATGGGCGAATGGTGGCCTTATAGAGGTACAGGATACTTTCAGGTGTAAGTAGTTTTCTAGCACGGTAGAGAGAGAGAGAGAGAGAGAGAGAGAGAGAGAGAGAGAGAGAGAGAGAGAGAGAGAGAGAGAGAGAGAGAGAGAGCGCCCATCTTCTTCGCAACAGCCTTGGCAATACTCTCAATGTATCTATTCCAGTTCATGTTCCATGTGAACCTTAGGCCGAGGAGTTTAAAGGAAGTACTTTCAGGTAATGTGTTTTTGGCCATTGCTATTAGTGGCAGAGAAGGTTTCTTGTAATCATTGAAGGAAACAAGCTTAGTCTTGGCAGCATTGAATGTGACCCTCCATTTTTGTCCCCATTCCATTACAGATTGGAGGGGCTTCATTTAGTGTTTCTACCATTCCTCGTTTTAAAAATACAACTAACTACTTTTCAAAGTCAGATATTTTTTTCTATCACCGGCATATCGTATCCAGCATCTATGCAATGCACTAAACATACAACATTTTGTATGCTTTATCTAGTTTCAGTGCAATTTTTCAAATATTATTAGCAAGATTAAAGAAAATATCTTTATGAACTATCATGCACTAATTTGGTTGCTAGTTACTTGAAGCGAGCGAATATTATACTATTTTTTCTACCATAAGCAGTTCGGGGTGATACTGAATCGGACGAGCAAGAATTATTAGTGTATATTTAACCGAACACATACAAGGCATAATTACGACTTTCCTTTATACAAATATATATACAAAGCAGAATTTACGACTTTCCTAATAGATGTTGTATGTTTTTGAGATGAGAAAAAATTATACTACTATTACGATTATTTAGGCTACTCTTCTGAACCTGAATATTATTCTCACATTTCGACCGATGTAACCAACCTTCTGGTCAAACTCAGGAATAGTAATCAGTAGTTATAATAGAAAGTTACACATATAAAATAAAATAGTTTAAGGCTCTTAAAATTTAGACTATCATTGCCGCAGATACCTGTGGCGAATCAGATAAAAGTGCTATGTGAAAATCAGTTCGTAGTGACTGTTTTCTCTAGTTTGAAGGTTCAATCCTTTATACCAGCAATATTACAAATACAATTTTTTAATGGAAATCGCTCCAGACAAGGCATAAAGTCACTTGATGTAATGAACTAAAAAATAGTTCTTCAAGGTCAAAAATAAATATTAGATGGAATAGATTCTATTATTTAATTATTGGAATTCTTTTTGAGATGAGTAATTTGTATATTTTATTTATTTATTTCGGACTATTATCATCATCTTTATAGTTGTTGTTATGATTCTGACCCGATTCTTCTCTTTTTGTCAGAAATATCGTCGCTGGAATGTGGCAAAATAATGGATACGAGAGTTACGCGGCTGCCAAAAGTAAACCCCAAATCCACTTTCTACCCTCCTTAAATTATAGGGTGACGTCGAGTTAGTAAAAACCTTTGAAACTCGAACTAGAAATAAATACCTGATCATATTATCTTCTCTCCTTTTCGTTACATGATAATTTCCCATCCCATCCTCTTTTTTTCAACTGAAAAACAGATGCGTTCTTCTAATCGATCCGTTTTAAAAAAATATATAATAATGTTGCAGTTATTTTCGTTTCTTTTTTTTTATTTGGTTATGTTTGACATTTTCAAAACAAAAAAAAACAAACAAACAAAAAGCCTAAAAACATAGATAGATATGAAAAGTCTTTATTAAAGTTCGTGCCTATTTCCATTCGATGGAGGCCAGGCGCGAACGCAGACGCTACAATTTTATTATACCATCCTTATTTAAGTTAAAACATACTTATCAAAGTATTATGCACATCTATATCAAAAATAATTGTAAACGTTTTTTTAAATTTTTAAATTTTTAATTTCCATACTTTGTGGACCAGGCGCGTACGCAGACCCCACAATTTTAATGAATCATCATTATGCCAAATCAAACATACCCATTCCTGTGTCTCGATACATCTTCTATCATTATATGTGATCAGTTTTCTATAATACTCAACCATATAGGAGCCTATTCGTGACCAGACACACACGCAGACGTTCAGCTTTATATATATATATATATATATATATATATATATATATATATATATATATATATATATTAAAGAAAATATGTAAAAATGTTTACGAAAAGCGTAAATTGTTACATGAAAGTACAGAAAAAATTTAGTTTTTTTTTCAAGAAAACTTAATATTTTTTATTTTATATTATTTTTTTACGGCTGTTCATTGAGAACTTTCTCGAGATAAGGATATTTCCTTAAGAATCTTTTCCTTCGGTCGACTGTTGAACAGCCATCGACAGCAAAGAGGGAGGAGATAGGGTAAAGGAAATGTGTAAGTGTTCTCCGAAATAATACCGCATTCCCTTCGCATATTTTTAAGGGTAGCCATTTCGGACGCCCATAAATAAATGATTTTTACTATTGTTAGAATCTCACCTGGTGGAGATGGTATCACGTACTTCTTTTTTGGGGGCGATTACATTTACATGTTTTTATCTGTTCTTTTATTTTTTAAATTGTTGTGTGTGTGTGTGTGTGGGTGGGGGTATCGACGTTACCCACGATGAAAATGATGAATATCCTTAGTATAGTAGGTGTGTTCAAAACGAAACTTTATGTCGACCTGAGCAACGCCGGGTACCAATGCTATTATAATAATAGATACGAAATCTGTATTAATCAAAATGTCATATTACAACCGGGCAATGCCGGGCGGCCTGCTAGTATATTATATAAAATAAACTTTGTCTGTGTGTCTGTGAGTTCGTTCCCTATGAATACGAAACCGGTTGGGCCAATTTTTATGAAATTTCACACGAAAGTACTCTATGTGGCTGACAGTGTTCTTAGATAGATTTTATGACGGAATATCTTCGAACATTATCGGTAATCTATAATCAAAATAATCCGATGAAAGAAGGGACAAGCGATTTTGACCAAAACTAAAATCTTAAACAGCCTAACATCACAAGTACATTTGATAAGTTTTATTACTACATAAGTAGAAAGGTGGAACATATAAAATCACCAGTAGGTTTTTTTTATATGACAGAGGTGATTCAAAATATGGGAGTGTGGGACATTTATTAATCATTATTCAATCCCGGGCAACGTCGGGTCACCCTGCAAATGTGAGATAAATTTATATCCCTATACAGTCTCAATGTTTTAAACCTGGATATAATAGTAATCGTCAGACTTTTCTAAAAAGCAGAAACACAGACAAAGAATGCTGCGTTTAGTCTATTAAGACAAAGGCAAGGATTGTACATCTTTTGTGGATAACGAGAACACGGTGCTGAGGTAAAAAATGTATCGTAAGGTAAATTAGAATTCAAGTTGATGGTCCGCAAGCATCAAGTCTTATCAAATTTTCCGCTGCTCAAGTGAGAACATATTTTATCTTTGGAGCCGCTCTGGAAAGTCCCGTTACTTTCTAAGTTACCAATCGTTGAACACGATGTACGATATACAGGATGGAGCGATAAAGTTGTCACCCTAAAGAAAACAAAACTACAGCTTTAATTTAAAACTTTTATTGAAAAAAAATAATTCAATTCAGGTAACTTGATTATGTAGTAGAGATGACATTTATTCAATGTATCCACCTTCAGCCTCAATCACCGCCTCGATGCAGGTCCGGAACTTCAGCGGGGGGAGCTCGGCGAATACTCAGTGAATGTTAGGGATCAGGCTGGCTTTGGTGTTGTGGTAGATCATGTTTGTACTGTTCTCGACGTATGACCAAACGAAGTAGTCCAGCGGGTTCAGGTCGGGGGAAAAGGGGGGCGGGGTGCAATGAGAGATGGGTACAAAGTCGTAGAACTTTTTCTGAAGCCAAGCCTGGGCCCCTTTAGACGTGGGCCGGCGCCCAGTCCTGCTGCCACACCCAGGATGTGCCAGCGACCACTTGGTTGTACCAGGGAAGATAAAACTCGTCACATCAAGGTACACTTTGGTGTTGACTTTCAATCCGACTTCGAAGATGTGAGATGATGGGTTCTCAGTTGAAACAACACCAAAAACCATAATCGTGAACGGAAACTTCTTTGGTTCCATCATTCTGGGAACACATTCAAGCGTTGGACCGTCCGGATTTGCATTTTGAGTGCGTTGGCAATGGTCCTGTTGTCATAACTTGGATCGGTCCAGAGCATAAGTGGTACAGCAGTGCACCTCCGATATCGCTCGTTGAACATTCTGTCACTTTTAAACTTGATAGAAGGCTCCTATCGCTCTTGGGATTTGTACACAACTGGCTAACTAATAGATGGCCTGCATACAAGAAAGAAAACTGTTTTTATCAAACGGAAATGGAATCATGTCATCTTTTCTAGGGCGACAATTTTATCGCTTAACCCTGTATTTCTGTAGATAAGGATTTTTTTTTTTTACTTGGATGATATACTTCGTACCAGAATATGACATATAATTTTCATTGTTTGCAAGCTTAATCGCCTTCTGGCGAGAGTAATTTGATGCAATCTCAATATCATAGTTTGTTAGATTTGTTCTTTATTGGAATCCTTTCAGATGAGTAATTTGTGTATTTAGTTATTTACATCCTCATCTACATAGTTGTTGTTTCATCATCATCATCATCATCATCATCATCATCATCATCATCATCATCATCATCATCATCATCATCATCATCATCATCATCAGCAGCAGCAGCAGCAGCAGCAGCAGCAACAACGACAACGACAACGACAACGACAACAACAATGAACATGATGATAACAGTCCGCAAAAAAAGAATGAATACACAAATTACTCATCTTAAAAGTATTCCAATAAAAAATAACATGTAATATCATTTGGTACAGACCCGACAATGAAAGACCAGATAAAAACAAAAAACTTGGATTTATAAGACCAAAATATCCAACCTTGATCGCCCTTCGGGGTACGTGGCGCAGTGGATAGAGTTGTTGAATCACTACGGTTTCAGGTGAGCATTGTTAGAAGATAGTGGTTTCAATCCTACCCAAGCAGGCCAGAGGATTAGTTGACTAAAACGTGGCGAGACAACAACAACTATGGAAGGCAGTAATTAATAGGGATATAGTTACAAGGCTTAGCATTCCTATCCCGTCACGGTTAATCACCTGAAGAAGGCGAGAGGATGAGTTGGTCGAAACGCGATGAAACAACTATAAAGATGAGGATAACATTCCGCAAAAAGGAATGAATTTATAGTTTGTGTTCAAATAAGATAATGTTATTCAAACAAACGTTTTTTCTGTCTCTTCAGAAAGAATGTCGTGAACTTTTACACGCATCAAATAATTTTTGACTAACGAAACAAAAAGACAGAAGGTTTGCTTTGTACTGCCTGTTTTATGACAAATTAATCCATTTTCAGTTATTCAAAAACGAATTGTCAATGATTCTTATTACAGAAAATGATATCTTATCGGATTTACAAAGTCGGACTCAAACAGCCTTTAATCCAACAATTTACATGTTCATTTGTTATTTGTGTGTCATGTTATTTGCAATATAATAACTAGAGCCAGGACAACAGCATATTCTTTTCATTGTTTTGACTCTCGAGTGTTTAGCCATTGATATCTTATATTATTTTATATAGAGTGATGTGGTTCTTAGTTGATTAACTGTGTCTAACTGTGTCGGATATATACTCGAGAGTCAAAACAATGATAAGAATATTCTGTTGTCATAGTCCTAATAATAACGCACTTCGTTACAAATTATTTAAAGAATTAGTCTTTTTATCCGGCCAATACGATTCAAAAATATAAAGCATTTTTTAATTAATCACTGCTGAATAAAATTCAGCAAAGTGGAATAGCTCATATTTTACATTGAAGAATATCGGATTTGCCTTTTTTTACAACTACAATTCTATTTCTTTTTCCGCATAAAGATTAAAATATGCAAACAAATAAAAGTTAAAGACAAAAAAAAAAATGCATTTACTCCATCCCGGAATACGCCGAGTAGGCACGCGCACACACACACACACACACACACACACACACACACACACACACACACACACACACACGCGCGCGCGCGCGCACATATGTATAATTTTACTGTGGGGGACTGCAGTTTCATATATTTTCCAGTGCTCGGCTATTAATCCGATACAATCGGAACTTGATCTAAACATTTCTGTAAGCCACGACAGCATCGATAAGTCAATAATGCATACACGAGAGAAAAAGAAGAGAGAAAAAAAAGAGAGAAAAAGGAGAGAGAAAAAGAAGAGAGAAAAGCGAAATAAAGAAAAGGAAAGAAAAAGGGTTAAATTTGGAAATAAGTGTGTATGAGTATATGCGCCTGCATGCGTGTGTGTGCAACTTTAAATGCTTTTGTGTGGATTTGTGTATATGCACATGTAAGAACATAAAGGAAATATGATCGGATAGGTTCGGATAAATAGGAAGAAAGTAATTTGTACGTGTTGCCCTTGGAGTCGTGTGCAGTAAAATGGTTTTACGATGAACTTGTAAAGCAGAAGATAAATAGATAGATAGATAGAAAGACAGACAGACAGACAGATAGGTAGATAGATAGATAGATAGATGGATAGATACATGGATAGATAGATAAGGATAGACAGAGGGGGAGAGAGGTGAAAAAAGAAAACGAAAGAGAAATAAGAAGATAGAATAAAAAAATATAGCAGAAATCAATGAATAATAAAAATAAATTAAGAAAGCAAATACCAAACAAAATAAGGGAGGAGGAAATAAGGAGAAGAGTAAGAGGGCGGAGGAGGTGAAAGAGCCGCGAAGAAGGAGAGGTGGTGAAGAGAATGGGAATGATGAAGTAGAAAGAGAAGGGAAAGAGGAATAACAAGGAGGAAGAGAGAGAAAGAGAAAGGAGAATGAGGAGTGGGGAGAGAAGCGAAAAGACCTGAAAAGCAGGGGATATAGAAGAAAAGAAAATGAACGCGAAGGGAAGAGGAATGAGAAGTGAGATGAGGAAGAAGAGTAAGGATAAGGTGTAACAGATAGAACAGGAAATAAGGAGGAAGAGACTGGAAAATGAATGAGAATGAGGAGGAGGAAGAGAAGAAAAGGGGTATTAGGAAATATTAAAAATAGTCAAAAGAAAAAGATGAAGAGAGGAGTAGGACGAGGAGGTATAAATGAAAGGACATTCGATTCAGTAGTTAAATGCGTCTATTGCAAACCGTGGGAGTAGGAGGATTTACAACGGAGAATTGCGAAGTAGTTCTCATACCTTCACCCCCCCCGCATATATAAATAAATAAATAAATGAACGATATGAATGTTAATAGTGTGAAAACATCATATTAAACAAAGGGCAAGGCAAATGTGCAGACAACTGGCGGCGAAGTGTCAAAATAATTAACAAAGCTTCAAGTGTTAGCATATTTAATAAGGTTTTAGCTTGACCCGTTGACGGAGTGTAGAAAACTATAAGATAAATAAATATATAGATAGATAGATGGAGAGAGAGAGAGAGAGAGAGAGAGAGAGAGAGAGAGAGAGAGAGAGAGAGAGAGAAACGACCCGTTGCGTTGTGGTTCGAGAACTTGGAAAAATCATTTGTAAAAGTAATATTCCCCTAAAAGGGTGCAATATTCAATTCGCAATGTGGGCAACCGAAAAATACAATTGCGAATTACTTAGGGACTCTAACCAGTCATGGCTAACGAAACGAGAGCATGCTACTCCCGTGAAGTGAATAAAGAGTTCCGTTTGAAATTCCGTCCAAATTCCCGAGTTCAACAGAAACATTCCCGAGTTTGACAAAATACATTTGAAGAAGGTCGAAGGTTACATCGACCGAAACGTTATGAAAATTAACAGTTGTCCGAAGAATCCAGATAATACGAATAACCAATCCCCGTCCAAAAAATTCAGAAACGTAATATTTTAAGACATTTCAAAATTCAAAATGGCAACTTTGTGGAGTCCCTTAAAATATTGTTTCCCCTAAAAGTTTTGGAATATTGGAAAACTATACACTTTACACTTTAGGGTAGAGAGAATCAGTAAATTGCCATTTGATAGACCACAATTCTAAAAATATAACTTTTGCTATGTAGTGTGTTTAAAAAATCGATGACCTAACTTCGAGACTATGTTCTATATCTATATTTGTATTTCTTATTTTTATTGAAATAGCTCCAGACAAGGTATCAAGCTACTTGATATAAGGAGCTAACGAAAGATGATTATCACAAACCATGAGATGACTGTTGACCTTAGTTTTGAAAAGGTCAAGCTTATGGGTAGAAGGAAAACAGTCACCAGAAAGAGAGTTTCACATGCCTGTAATTCTTGAAAAGAAGCTACTGGAATAGGAAGTTGCATTACAGTATGAAAACAGTGAATTGGTGGAGACCACTTGACCAACGAGTAAAACAAGCTGGGAAAAAGGAAGTAACAAATAGATCAGAAATTCTGAAAAACATGACATAATAGTATTATTACGCCTGTATATGTGTGTGTTTGAAAGAGAGAGAGAGAGAGAGAGAGAGAGAGAGAGAGAGAGAGAGAGAGAGAGAGAGAGGGCTTGCAGAGAAGAAGAGAGGGTGGGGCAAATCAAATTACAGGATTGAACGATAAAATTATCGCATCAGTAAAAAACGACATGATTCTATTTCCATTTGATGAAAATGTGTTTTTTTTTTGCCGACCATCGACTAGTTAGCCAGTTGTGTACAAATTCCAAGAGCAATAGGAACATTCTACCAAACCTGAAAGTGACAATGTTCAACGAGTTAGATCGGAGATGCGCCGCCGTACAACTCATCCTCTCGACCGATCCAAGTTATGACAACAGGACCATTGTCCACACCCTCAAAATGCAAACCCGGACGGTTCAACGGTTGAGGGCACAGCTCAACAAAGTTTCCGGCCACGATTATGGTTTTTGGTGTGGCTTCAAGTGAGAGCCATATCATGCGACCTCACATCTTTGCAGTCGGGTTGAAAATAAACACCAAAGTGTACCTGGATGTGCTGAAGAGTGTGGTCTCCCCTGATGCAATAAGATGACAGACCCTGAGTGTGTCAGCAGGACGGCGCCGGCCTACAAGTCCAAAGAGACCTAGACTTGACTTCAGAAGGAGACTACGACTTTATACCCTTCTCTCACGTCTCCCCCGACCTGAACGCGTCGGACTACTTCGTTTACTCATACGTCGAGAACATCACCAACATGACCTCCCACAATATCAAAGCCAGCCTGATCACCGACATCCGCAGATCTCCCGGCGGCGCTTTTGGAAAAGGCATGCTCCCAGTTCCGGACCCGTATCGAGGCGTTGATTGAGGCTGATATATATATATATATATATATATATATATATATATATATATATATATATATATATACACGTTTTTTGTGTTTTATTTTTTATTACCGTATCTTTTCTGTAAAAGTCTGAGGATGCTACAGACGGCCAAAAACGGCCAAGTAGCTGAAACAATAATGTAACTTAACAGAAAGATACGGTAATAAAAAATAAAATGCATATCTGCTCTACAACGGTATTGAGCACTTTCTTCACTTTTTATTAATTACCATTTCCACTATATATATATATATATATATATATATATATATATATATATATATATATATATATATATATATATACTCGGGTTTTTTTATATTCAAAAGTAATGGACTAATGAATTCAACGAGGTTGTTAGATAGTGCTCAATAAAAAGAGCTAAAAATACTTGTTTATTGTTATATAAACATGCTCACATCCCGCTGCTACAAATATCCACTTGTTTCAATCAAACAACAGATATCATCAGGCAGCGACTTGACTATTCAAAAGTTCAATGAATATTCATTGAACTTTTGAATAGTCAAGTCGCTGCCTGATGATATCTGTTGTTTGATTGGAACAAGTGGCTATTTGTAGCAGCGGGATGTGAGCATGTTTATATAACAATAAACAAGTATATATATATATATATTTTGTGTACAGAAAGTTGTTAGTTGAGACAGATCATTGGTACCGTCGGTTTCAAGCCCGATAATAAGGCCCGTTTAAGGTATCCTTATCAAGCTCTCTTCAGCCAATATTCGATAATATATTGTTAAGGATACCTTAAACGGGCCTTATTATCGGGCTTGAAACCGACGGTACCAATGATCTGTCTCAACTAACAACTTTCTGTACACAAAATATAAATACGCTCTTAAAATTTGGATTTTCGTTTTAATTAAGCACTCTGCTGGAATTCTTTTTCCAAAAAAAACTAATCATATATATATATATATATATATATATATATATATATATATATATATATATATATATATATATATATATATATATATATCAGATTCAATCTTTTTATGTCAATAAATGCAGTATATAGTGTAATAGTAAACTAAATATATTATAGTTATAGACATTTATCTATTATTATATTATTATTATTTACTGTGAGAATTTATTTAATTTTTTTTTAACCACACTATGCTTTGTGTTTTTAAAAACATATTTTAATACATTTATCAGAGACACTATAAAACAGTAAAACTTACTTTCATGTAAGAAATACTCAGTAAAACTATAATAATTCGCGGAACTTTTATAGCAATGTGCATAGCTTTATATTCCTTTTGTTTGTCAGTGCCAATAATACTAAGAAAAATTACTTTTTCTTCTGCAAAAATAATTTTCATTATCAGCACAATTTTTTTAAAAATAAATATAACAAATATATCTATTTATTATTCATTAATTGAAAATTGTAATTTTAGCGATTTCAGATTAATCATCAATCGCTATCTGAGATGACCGGACGATCTCGTTTGTTTAAACGTGTGTGGAAGGTGATAATATGCGTGCGAACATGAAGTGGTTTAGTTTATTATATAGATCATAGAAGATCATATTAATTACCCGAAGGCAAGACGCATATTTGTACTTAGAAAAAATGGCTGTATGCTATTATTGGCTTGCTAAAGGGAATTCTGCTTATTTACCCTGCGTTTGTTTGAAATTCCCCAAACAGAAAAAATACAAAACGCAAGACATCTGACTCGGGTTAAGCTGATAAATATCTATAGAAAGACAGGAATCAAATGTATGAAATAAAATATGTAAATACAATTCTCAGTTGTATGAAACAAAAATAATACAAGTGCTATCCAATATAATGTACATTTCTTTTTAAATATATGTTTTCGGTTTTATTTTTCGATTTTATTTATTTTTCGCGAATCTCAACTCTGCATTCTTTGAAATTGGAAATAATTAAATAATAGTATGGATGCACTAAAGAAAAAAAAACGGAAAAGGAAAAGAAAGAACATACCATTGGCGACGGATAAGATATAGAAGCGTGAAAGAAAACACTTTAAAGAGCAAAAAAAAAAAAACAAACAAAAAAACAACAACAACAACAACAACAACAACAAAAACCCAGAAAGAACCGAGAAAATATATGAATGACAAAAGCAGGATAGACACGTAAAAAGACAAAAAAAGGCCCTCCCCCCAAAAAAAAGACACAAAAAAACGAAGAAAGAAAAATACACAAGTAAAAATGGAAATAAGAAAAGGATGAAAAAAAAAACCGAAGAAAAAGAGAGAAAAATGAAAGAACATACTTGCATATATGCGTAAAAAGAATAAAAAAAGATCGCATTAAAGATGCATAAAAGAAAAAAACACTAGAAGAAACGCGAACAGAAAGAATTGAAGAAAGAGAAAGATGAACGAATTACAAAATATTAGAGACCTCCAAAGCGAACCATAAAACTTACCCCCGCGATGCAACACAATGCAAACTTTATAAAGATGAATGTTATCATAACTTTTGCAACATTCAAAAGAAACATGCAATAAACCGGTAATAGATTTTAAAAAATCAGTGTAAGAAAATAATGTAAACGAGAAACTAACATCGTGTTTACATTATCGACGCCTTAAAACAACGTTTCTATGTAGTGACCATTTTTAACGTTCTGACAAACATGTTTTTTATAAATGTTTTTAAAAAGATCGACTAATATTTAGATTTACATGCAATTTTGGATACGTATTTACTTTTAGATGAAGTTATTTTTAAAATGCGAGTTTTACAAAAAAGGAAATAGTTTTTTTATGCGTGATTCGTCCAATTCATTTTATGAAATCTGAACAAAATACATTATAAACGAGCGAAATTTTAATCTATAATATAAATATCACTTGTCTGTTTAAATGTATGTATGTATGTATGTATGTATGTATGTATGTATGCCTAAAACGTTTGACAGAGACGACGGATTTTTTACGAGATCTGTCATCACTACTCCGTCCTGGTCTCAGAAGACTGTGAGCATGATCTTGCCAGCAGAGGGCTGCACCCTTGCCTTCTTTGTAGGTGGTGAGTCCAAGTGCTTCCACTGTATTGACTTTGGTCTCTGGATCATAATGATGGACCCAGGTTTCATTCTCTGTAATCAGTCTTTTGAAAAACTTTGACTCATCTTCTTGGCACATCCATCCTCCAGCACTCGACACGTTCTCGCTTCTGGAATGGTGTGAGCAACCTGGGAATCCATCTGGCAGACACCTTATGCATATGCAAATGGTCATGAATGATAATTTCCACAGATCCTGTACCAATCTTGACATCTTGGGCTATTTGGCGAATAGTAACGCGCCGGTCTTCCAAAATGGAAGCCTCAACTTGACGGACAGATGCCTCATCAATGGCAGAAGGGGGGCAACCAGGTCTGGGAGCAGTTTCCACAAACTTCCGGCTATGTTTGAATTCACGATGCCAACGTTTTACAAGGTCATATGATGGGGCATTATCACCATAAGTTTCTTTCATTTCATCAAAAGTCTCCTGTGGTGTATGTCCTTTCAAATACAAAAACTGGATCACTGCTTGACATTCAACAGGCTCCATTTCACACCTGACTCAGTTCAGTAAAACAGAAACCACGATTAGTTCAGAGCTGTAATTTGCCACATAACCCGTAGATATATAAATCATTGCGCATGCAAAATTTCAGCTAGATCAGACAACTGGAAGTGGGTCAGGGACATTACTTATTGCACGCCTCTCGTATATTATAAGTGGTTTACAGTGCTGTAAAAATAAAGCAACAAAGAACATGATGCTATTGAGCAATTTGCATTTTACATTATTATATAAACAAAGAAAAGAGCGCGACAGATAATTGATTAAGTCCCCTATTATATAATTTAGTTACTTAAGAATAACAAAAAAATTAGATGAGCTGTCAAGAATAATTAATTAAGGATTTTGATCTTTTTCTTTAACTTCCAATTCTGCTGCTCAAGTGATTTGGAATGAAGATCGGATTGAATAAATGATCGCTGCCTTCCATCAGTTTCGTGATGAATTCTTTTGAAAGTATAAAGAAAAAGCTTTAATTACAAAACACCAACCCTCAGTCTGGACGGATCACAAGAAAATACTACAAGGAAAACATTCAGTAACTAAGGTATGAATAGCAATTTACATGTAGAAAACAATAAAAAGAGAACATTTCTGCCCCCCCCCCCACAACAACTTAAGCCAAAAAGGAAAAAAAAAAGTTCGAAATTTCTTAAGGTACAATTGTTAAATAGAAAAAAGTACATCTGGCCTCCGGGCTAAGATCACAGTGTAATATCTGTTCTGATGCTACACTTATGTTAATCTGTCCTTAGTCGATGTAGGAGAAACCCTTCTATACTAAGGCACTTTTTATTTTTACCTAATTCAAAAGAACCCAGTTTGAGGAGATGCTCCCCACACATTAAAAACGACTTTGTATCACATTTTGCTTTCGTGGGGAAGCAAATAAATATTTCTTAAGGTAGAGGGTACAAAATTCAGTGAGGAGTACTGAGAGCAAATGGTAAAGTGACCAGTTCAAAGATATATATGGTTATTTACTTAATTCATTTGCCTTATGTACATACTCTAAAGAACTTCGTCACATTCTTTAGAACAAAATCCACCGATTATCATGGACTTGAGTGAGACATTCAGCTGCTAGTAACAGCATGCTAGTCTGAACTCTTATCCGATTGTGCCACCTCTTTGGCTATCACTCTCTTGATCTTTCTCGAATTATATTGTCTTGATATGTTTTTTTTTATATAACTGGGGTCTGGTTATTGAGAAACATGTTCATACAACGTCAATCCAATTATTAGAATGATGTCGTTGATATGTTAATATTAAGTATCTTTATAATTCGCAAAGTTACTCCAAGGATACTTATTAAACCAATAACATCAACAAAGGTTTTATGAGATACCCCCTGTCCCGAGCTATTCGCTGTCATGTGGGACCCATGTGCTGTATCAGGTCGTCCTTCCATCTCGTTCTGGGTCTTCCCTTTGGCCTTTTATGTTCACGAGGTGTCCATTCTGTTGTCCTGATGGACCATCTGTTGTCATGTTGCCTGGCTACGTGCCCTGCCCATTTGTGTTTGGATGTTTTGATGGCAGTATTGATGTCAATGACTCTTGTTTGTTAGCGGATCCAGATGTTTGTCTTTTTGTATTGTAGAGTGATGCCTAACATTACCCTTTCCACCTTCCTTTGTGCTCCTGCCAAGATTTCACTTTGGCGAGTTGTCAGGGCCCATGTTTCACTACCGTAGATCATCACAGTTAGTGCATATTCATTGAAGATCTTCCCTTTGATTGACATAATTGCTTTTCGGCTTCTCATGATATTCTCCACTTTCTCCAAAGCTGCCCATCCCAATGTCACACTGCTCTTTATCTCAGGGAGGAGATCTCCATCTTTCGTAATTTTCTTTCCCAATTTAAATTAAATATTTAAATTAAATTATTTTATTAAATATTTCATCTGAAAGACATTGAACTTCCACTCATGTTCTGCTAGTATAGTCCATATCCTAATTTTATATACGGCAATAGGAACTGTCGATGCATTGTAAAGTCTGAATTTCAGAAGCGTTGATATACCTCTCATAACTCCATATGTTTTCTTTTAGACGTAGAAATGGAAAGGATCCTATTCCTATTTCTCAGCTAATGGGAATCTTGGCACAATTGAGCTAACAAACAGAAAATCTTCGGCATTTTTAACTATTTTGTTATCTATTTAGATATTATTTCTGGAGCAGGAAAACATTTTACATTTGCCTACATTCATTTTAACCCCCATTTCCCGGAAGAGACTTCATTCTCAAGATAGAGAACTTCAACTTATCAAAGTCAACAGCAATTCAACTGAACGAATATTAGTATAGAAACTATTGCTAAGCACCAATGTTGATTGCAGATTTTCCATTTTTTTTTTAAATTAAAAATTTAAATAAAACGTTCAAAATGGTAGGAGATAAGAGACAATGTTAAAGTACACATAAATTTATGATGAAAAAAATTCCGATGTGTTTTCAATGGAGATTTTAAATAATGTAAATAAAGTAAACATTTGTGTTTTTTTTTGTGTGGAATGTTATTCGTTTCATTGCAAATTTCATCTTATTTTCTTATTTCTTGAATCACCTTAGCAAATATGCGTAAAAGAAAGAAAGAAGGAAAGAGTGAAATAAAGCAAATATAAACATGAAAAGAAAAGAAAGGAAATAGCAAAGGGAGTAGAGAAAGAAACAAGTAAGAAAGAAATGAGGAAAGAAAGACACGATGAATGAATGAAGGTAAGAAAGAAAGAAAAAAACAAAGAACAAAAATCTAAATGATCTGTAAAAATGTTTTCTAATTTCTTTCTTATTCTTCTTAAAAAGAAAAATAATCTGTAAAAACAACAAAAGAAGTGATACCTGATTCCGTCAGTCGCAATGTTCAATTTTTAGCTTACAAAACCAATTTAACGCAACAGATTGCTAATGTGGATTTGAGTCGCACACTTTAGCAATACTCATATATATCTCTATCTCTACTATTATATAAAAGTCACTTCGTGTGTGTTTCATTCCCTCCATTATAGATTCCGAAACGGCTGAACCTATCTTTTGCAAATTTCACACAAAGCTAATTCATATGTCTGGCAGTGTTCTTATATATATTTTATACAGAAATTCATCCGATAAGTATCGAAAATCGAAAAAAAAATCCGATCTTAAAAATAGCTTTTCTCTCTTATAGATAAAAAAGAAGTATATTTACAGAGGAATATTTTATGTTACACCGACCAATGGAGATAATAAAATCTTAGCAAATAATTTATTTTTTAAAAACAGATTTATTGTAATCTGGAGATATAGCTTAGTGCTAGAGCATTCGACTACAGTTCGAATGATCCCCTGTTCAAGCCCAAGTGCATTTCATTTTATTTCAATTTTTTCTTATCAATGAGTTCAATTTAGGATAAAAGAAGAGGTACCATTTAAAATGGCCGCAAATCATTTCTTCGTTTGCATGTTTTAAAAATAAACGCTAATCAGAATTGAATTTTTCAGGGCATTCATCGCCGAGCCCAAAATCAGCTGACGTTATATTGTAAACAAACACAGAGGGAATTATTATTTTATTTTATTGTTTTTGCGAATTAGTTCACAGGGCAAATTATTCCTCGTAATATATAATAATCAATAGAGGATTGATTCTATAATAATTCATACGCAATTTGCATAAATTAAAATATGCTTAAGCGTATTGTACGATCGGACAACGCCGGGATGCCAGCCAGTATATGTATATATATATATATATATAGTGGAGTTTGACAACTATTTATCCACGGTAAAAATCGGTCGACATTTCCGCTAATGCCATCAATACTGTCAATATTGGTTAATTAGTGATTTAACATATTACATCGCTGCATGGACTTTCATGAATAAAATCGTTATGATGAATGAATATTAGTAAAAAGAGAAGCGAAGTAAAAAAACAAACAAACAACAACAACAATAACAACAACAACAAAAACACAACAAAAAAATTGTATTAATTACCACCCGTCTGCGTTATATCTTCCGACCCTTTAAGGCCACAACATTGATTTAACAGCAAGATTCTAGATGTAGCACAATATATATATATATATATATATATATATATATATATATATATATATATATATATATATATATATATATATATACTACATAGAAGGAAATGACATTAGGACCAACATTTGAGGAAATGACATTAGGATCAACATCACTAAAGTCAACAATGTGGTTGCGATATGTAGATAACACATTCATACTCTGGCCCCATCAGGAAGATGTTTAAACATTACTAGACCATGTGAACTCGATCCATCCAACTATACAGTTCACGATGAAAAAAAAATAACAACAAATTATATTTCCTAGATGTGTTCATAACCCGCACTGGTCAGGGATTTATGTCATCTGTATACCGAGAGCCAACTTTCACTGGACAGTACCTAAACTTTAATTTCCACCATCCATATAATGTAAAGAAAGGAATCGCCCGTTAACTGCAACACGGAGTAAAAACAATATATAGTAACAACAGAGTATATCAAGAGGAGATGGACGGTTTAAGAGAAACCCCCCACCGAAACAGCTAGAGAGCATGACATCAGCACCAAGAAATCTGAACGAGACACAAAAAGACACCACTCAGAAACTCACCACAGTTTACAAAAACAATGTAAAAAAAGGCATTTACAGTTTTGATTTTATTGGCATATTTTAAACGAAAAAAAAAACAATGTAAAAAAGCATTTACAGCTCTGTTTAATTGGCATATTTTAAACGAAAAAAAAATGTAAAAAAGGCATTTACTGTTCTGTTTTTATTGGCATATTTTAAACGAAAAAAAAAACAATGTAAAAAAAGGTATTTACAGTTCTGTTTTTATTTGCAAATTTTAAACGAAAAAACCACAATGTTAAAAAAGGCATGTACAGTTCTGTTTTTATTGGCATATTTTAAACGAAAAAAATACAATGTTAAAAAAGGCATTTACAGTTCTGTTTTTATTAGCATATTTTAAACGAAAAAAAAAAACAATGTAAAAGAAAGGTATTTATAGTTGTTTTTATATGCAAATTTTAAACGAAAAAAATACAATGTTAAAAAAGGCATTTACAGTTCTGTTTTTATTGGCATATTTTAAACGAAAAAAATATAAAAAAGGCATTTACAGTTCTGTTTTTATTGGCATATTTTAAACGAAAAAAAAAAACAATGTAAAAAATAATTTACGGTTCTGTTTTTATTGGCATATGTTAAACAAAAAAAATATAAAAAAGGCATTTACAGTTCTGTTTTTATTGGCATATTTTAAACGAAAAAAAGCAATGTAAAAAAGCATTTACAGCTCTGTTTAATTGGCATATTTTAAACAAAAAGAAAACAAAAACAATGTAAAATAGGCATTTACAGTTTTGTTTTTATTGCCATATTTTAAACGAAAAAAAAGAAGCTTAACACACCTTTAATCGCACAATCCGACCTTTGCCCCCGTGGGGATGCAAGTAAATATGTTTTTTTTATCTATTAGAATATTTTGTAATACAGGTATATACAATTTATTTGTATTTTAGTTTCAATATCCACCGGCAAATTATGAAAAAATCATTTGCGTATTTTTTTATTTTAAATAAAAAAAGTAAAACACTTGAGCGGGAGGATTTTATTTATTTGTAACGCAAACTAATTAAAAATATTTTCGGTTTTATTTATTTGTTAATATTCGGTTTTTATGTTAGGAGTGTAGAAAAATAAATCTATTTAAAAAATAAATTAATTAAAAAAAGGAGACGATCTGTAAATTGCCGACTTAAAAAAAACTTTTATGGCTTTGTTTTTATATATATATGCGTGTGTGTGTATGCATGTATGTATGTATGTATGTTACTCTACTGACTGAAACTTAGTCGTCTTTAAATTCAATATCCAAAGATTCTTGCATAAAAATAATCAAACGCAGTTCACACCATTGATGATAGTTAATACTTCCATAGTGTTATTCATCTTTTGAATTATGTTAATCACATCTCATTAATCCCTTATCCTGTAGTGGCTCTTGGTTTTGTTACGTGGTGATACTGATCGTCTAAAAGTACAGTAATATCGTAAATTCCTTACTTCTTTTGGTAAAAATTAAAGATCAATATATAGACGGGCTTGACTTTTATACGAATCTATAGAGCAACAAAATAATGTTATTGTTGGCTTGGTAAAGAGAATTAAATCTTTATATATTGTTTTTTTTTTTTTTTTTTTTTTTTTTTTAAAGTTTTCCGGAATAACGTGAAAGAGTATGTAACTTTAGAAGAAAATTGTGTTGAACTTCAAATTTGAAAAAAAAAAGCCAGATTATCAGAGATGGACGTTCATCGATTTGGTTTCATTGATGAATTTGAAACTTATTAATTTCAGACGACTGGAATTTGGGTAATTATCGTGCTAAAACAACAGAAGAACGAAGCAGTAAAAAAAAACTCATCATGTTATTTTTAGGTCGTTAAAGAGAATTACAGTGTATATACCTTATTTTTCTATCAACTTGTACAAACATGACAGGTGAGAAAAGAAAGCTCGAATTGAAGACACCTGGCTGAGCATTGCCCCGAGATTTACTGAAATGGATAACACGTTTTCTTTCTCATCAGGATGTCAAAAATGTAAATGTACTAACAATTAGAAAAAATAGAAAAAAATGGTTAATAACGCAAAGTGTACGACTATTATAATACAAATAAAAGTCCATAATAAAGTAAAAAAACTCGCAAACATTATATAAAAAAAAACAACGACAAATAATTGATACCAAACGTAATAGAGTTTAATTCCCTAATGTACTTTTAAAATGTGGAAACTGTTTGTAAGATGTTTTATTTCAGAATTTTATTCTCATGTAAGTTTGAAACAGAAAAAAACAAAAATGACGACCGTGATGATCACTTTACTGATAGCTTAATTGAGAGAAGGATTTCTTTTCGAATTCGTTTGAGACGGTAGAAAGATTATTTGACTTACACTGGCTTTCTCCCCTACCCGAAACACTTGAACTGGTTTCGTCCAGCACGTTTTCTTTTTTACTCACGTGGCGAGATTTAGTAGCTTCCTTCAGCCTTTACAGACTATGGATACCAATCGAAAGAGTGCTTGCGCGTAGAATTTTTGTGGACAGGATTTACGTAATCTCCATCCACACCTCCTTTGAGTCAACGTTGTTAAATACCAGTGGCAAGTGGAGGTTCAGGACAACTGGAAACAATGTCGAAACAAGCGGAGAGTACATACAGCCTTTAGAATTTCCAAATGGTTACCCATTTAGTACTAGTCAGGCTCAACGTTGCTAGATAGAAGTACACACATATACACAAATATCTATCTATCTATCTATCTATCAATCTATTATATATATAAAAGTGAATGTGTGTGTGTATGTGTCTGTGTACATTTTCCTACGCAATAACTCTATCAATTTTCAGTCTACAGACTCGAAATTTGATATACAGGGTACTGAGATTTGGGAAAATCGATGTGATCGGTTTTCGGCCAGAATTTGGCTGTTAAGGGGTCAAAGTTAAACTATTTGACCTTTGAGAACTCTACCAAACTCCTCCGACAATTTTTGGTCAAAGCAATAAATGTTAAGGGGTCATAATAGGGGTCAAAGTTAAAAAAATTGACCACCTTTTTTTTTGCTCAGCATACACCTCCAAACACCCAGACAACGCCGGGCTGAAATGCTAGTATAAATATATTTTTTTTATTTTTTATTAGGAAATAACGGACAATCGTTTGTTATTATCGTCTTTAGTTTAATACATGACAGTTCAATACATGACAGTCTTCTGAAGGCTGAAGAGTTAATCTTTACTACAGGGAGGGGGGAGTCGCGGAGTGAAAAGCTACGTGTGCCAAGTTCGAATCCAGTTCGAAACCCTTTCATCAAAATTGCACTTGACTTTGTGTCTAATCTCCTGGAAAGCGATAACAATTAAAAATGACATAATTAATTAACACTTCTATCTGGTCATGCCAGACGGAATGATCAGTTACTTAGTTCGAAAAGATGTACATAGAGAAACTCGGAGATTACTGTGGCGAAAACATTGTGGAAATAATAACCAACATGAGAATAGTATTCCGTATCATTCAAATTTGATCGATACTATGTATTTAGTCACTTTCCTACGAGCATACCATACAACATAAAATCGTTTCAATATGGAAATTCAGGCGTTAGAACACACTAAGGATTTAAAACAATTTTTAGCCTCTAGGGTTCTTCCTAATTATAAATAGCACAAATGTCAGTGATTGATCCAATACGACTGGAAGCAGCTCAGGTCTTTTGATTTAAATTTGAGTCGTTTTTTAATTTCATATAAGTAAGATGATTCAATTGTTGGCATTGGCTTCCCCGATATCTTTCTAGTTAGCATCCTTTCTAGAAAACATCTGGTACTTATGAAAGGGACAACGGGAAGGCTGCAACATCCTTAAATAAAAGTGTCTCTGGGAACGAACTGAGTTCTAACTTCGCACATCCAAGTTGTCAGTCCGTGTCGTTAACCACTTAGCCACCCAACGAATCAGATGGTCATATTTTTTGATATTGGTTTCCCCGATATCTTTCTAGCTAGAAAGACATATAAAGAATTGAATTACATATATTGTTATATAGTGCCATCTATACATATAAAAGCGAAAATGTGTGTATGTATGTATGTATGTATGTATGTGTGTTCGCTTTTTGTGTATGTCTGTAAAAGGCTTTTTTCGCTGGACTTTTCGGTCGGCTCATTCCTTCTTAAAACTTTTTATATCACGTCTAAATGATAATATATATGAGTTACGAATGGGGGTCGCCTGTCTATTTAATTTGCCCAACTTTCACGCGTTATTTTTTCCAGATTTTTAGAGCGTCCCGTGTATCTTTCGCTTTTCAGTATAAAACAAGCGAAAACTGGCTTGCAACCGCGTCATGTTTCAAGGTCAGACATCACGCGACTTAAGGTTCTCCTCACCTGTTAATTTCATTTTATAAACGTTAAATTAAGAGGGGTTTTCCTTCCACTTCTCTCGTGGCCGAGATGGCTAGGTCCCAGGGTTTTTCTCCATTTCGTTTCCATCTCTACGTCAAAGGTTCGGGGTTCAAGCCTACTTTCTACTAAGACTTTTTTTTCTTTTAACACCTCCAAACACCTGGCCAACACACACACATACCTACAAACACCCGGGCTACGCCGGGTACCCCCCGCTAGTTTTATATAATGGCACAAGTAAAAATGACAAGTGTAAAATGGCACTAATGAAAAAGTGGCACACAAAAAGAACATAGAGCAGTGGTTCTCAACTTTTTTTCAGGAGATCTTAATCACGTACCTCAAGACATAACCGCGACCCCACTAAATTTAGTTGAGCTATTATATACTACTAGTTGTTACCCATAGAAGAAAGAGACATACATCTATAATATAAATTTCACCTGTCTGTTTAAATGTATGTATGTATGTATGTATGTATGCATGTATGTATGCATGCCTAAAACTTTCGTTAGAGGCGACGGATTTTCACAAGATTGATATCATTCTGAAGCTCGAAGTCTCGGACGATAAATATCGAATAATTGGCCAAAAACATTAATTCCTTCATGCTCAACTGGGCAGTTTTCTACAAGGAGAGGTCATTTTTTTGCGAGCTATTTTTGCAAGTCATCGTATCGGTTGGATTGACTTTGTCTAATTTTAACATTCCAAACTTCTGGTCGGGTCATGGAGTAGCGGTAAGACGTCAGATTTTTTTCACTTTCTTTTGCGCCTTCACGTCACGGGTTCGAGCCTGCTTGCCTACTACCACTATTTTTTTTGCTCAACACACACCTCCAAAAACCCAGGTAACTCCAGGCACCCAGGCTAGTAATAAATAAATCCAAAAATAAGTTGAGGGTTGAATTTTTAAAAAATTTTAAATGTAGAAATAATGGTCTTTTTTTATTTGTCAAACTTTTTCTAATAAAATACATATTGGTTTTAAAATGACCATTTAAGTTCTTATAAAAAATTAAGCCCTATATTATTTTCGACTTACTGTATTTAGTCAGTGTTACCGAGGAGCCGTTTTCATTTTTGTTTTGGCCATTCCCCTTTGATCCCTTGCATTTTCTCTTAATTTCTTGTAAAAAAATATCTACATAAAAAAAATAAATAAAACACTTAATGAAGGAATGTCATTCAATAAATTCGTTGGGTTAATCCTAAAAAAGAAAATGTCGTTCAACACGTTCAAACCCATTAATTTAATGTGTTGACTCCCAACATACTTGCAATATAATTCAATGGGTAAACATTACTATCGCGCTTGACAGATATCGGGGCGCATTTATCAACATGGCTGCATCTTGCTAAAATATATTCGACTATAATGCATCAGTAAGCATGTAATTTGTTTTTTTTTGTACAAATTTTGAATAACATTGATCGTTTATCTTAAATTGTATTCATGCTCAGAAATAAAACTGCAATTTATTTGAATGTCAATTTTACTTCACTCCAAATGGAAAATATTACTTATGACTTATCATACAATAAGTTCCTTTGAAAACATTTAATGAACCATAGTTGATTTCCTCAGCATCTGACAAAGCCAAACCTTTCGCAAAGAACTTTGCTTCAAATTATTCTTTTTAAGAATTCTTTTCTCTTCTGTGTATTGTATCATAGGATTTGATAAAATCATTATGCGATGTTCATATATATCCCCCCCAGTGTATTTTGATTATGTATCCATTTGTGTTATTTTTTTGCTTGCGTCATTTTTACTGATGCCAATTTACTAACGTCATTTTATTGTGCCATTTTTACATAAATTCATTGTTACATAGCCTAGTTTATCGGTAATCAACAAACAAAAACAACCCAGCTTCATAGAAATAAAACATTTCTTTGTTAGCTATTCGCAATACGATGTAATTCCTTCGTTATCAAACGTCTTTAATGTAAGGTCGAGTAAAGACGGCGACGAGTTTGCTAACACAACTCAAACTAAGATCGTTCTCTATTTCATGACTTCTGGTGTTTTTTCTTACTTCTTTTCTTACTTATTTTATGATCAAGACACGCCCACGCTTATCTTAATCCAAGATATAATCTCCTGATCATCCGCAACTCAGACGTTTGTTCCTCAACTCAAGGACGTTAAATTTTCAACTTACTCTATAACATCCGATATAACCGGACCTACCTTCTGCATTTTAATATTTTTTTGTGATCTGTTATATATCTTTTACATTAGCCAGAAGAGCGTCTGACTTTGCATAATGTAATTTTACTTCGGGGATTTATAACTCAACGTGGATGTTATTATTAATTTGTTGAAGAGAATTCAGTCTATTTACGTTATGTTTCCGCTTAAAGTTCTCCAAATAAGAAAGGTGAAAAGGGAATGGTAAAGTGGAACACACCTGGTTCACTTCAGCTAATGACATCTTTGGCTTTCTCTTCGGTATGTGAAATGGAAAAGACATAAAAAGGAAAAAAAAAAGCTGATTCGTTGCTAGACGAAATTAAGTCTCTTTAACTTTCACTCATATATATATATATATATATATATATATATATATATATATATATATATATATATATATATATATATATATATATATAGAAATCTCAATTTTTCCTTACTTTTAATAGGGGATCAAGCAGAAATGTCCAAAACAAATCTTTCACTTTCACTACCTAAAGCATGTTTCGCGAAACTATGCGTACAAGTCATTCCCGTTTAAAAATTATTACATTTACTTCGTACAAAATGTCTTTCTCCAGTACGTATTTCCACAAAGACAGTAGCAAACACTCTCATCCTATATCAACTAAGTCCTCTCACTCGTCTCACGTCACCGTCAGAAGATTCTTAGTATCATTATTTCTATGGTACCGTTTATTCTCAGTGGTACGGATATCCAGATTTGATATAAGCGTAGATACTATAATCTTTTCATTAATCTTTTACACCAGTCTTACTAAGTATACATTTGTCGATTTAAGCAGGCAATTCATGTCAATTACATTTCTTTCTACTAATTGCATACACATTTACTGCATCAAATAGACGATATTTTCCTTAAACTACTAAAAACAATTAAGATATAAAACTTCATAATTAATGCGCTGTTTTTGAGTATCTCAAAAAATTTAATACTGAAGTTGGTAGAGGAAACTTATTGTTGTTGTTTTGTAGTAATATTTTGTTAGAGAAGATTTAAATGGATTATTCATTTTTGAGACCATACACCGATAGCTGGTTTTCTTTACAACCTTAACAAAAACAAATTGCCAACTCTCTCGTTTCATTTGGTAAATCTAATGTCACTTGATGCTCATAGCAGACAAATTAACTTTAAATTCGTTATTTTAGTAATTTCATTAATCACCATAAAACTTTTCGATACATTATTACACATAATTTATTGACCCTGTAAACATTACTGTCTTCGAACTTGAAACTAAACCAATTACAACACACGTGTGTTACGAACTAACAAACACACTGCTACAACATTAAAAAAAAAATAATTACATTTTCACCTCAAACAAAGCACATTGCCACTTTGGTGTAGGGGGCTACTATCAGGGGCAACAGCTACTGAGGTACTATGTAGGGAGTTGGGCAGCAAGATGTCGGTTCACGTTACACTTGAACTTCTGCATGTCAGTACAGCTGGAGAAGCAGGGACCTGGAATGGAATTCCAAAGTCTATCGGTTCTGGGGAAGAAACTACTGGAGTAGAAAGCTCTTTTGCATCTAGGGATCTCTACTGTGTGGGGGTGGGATTTAGCTGCCTTTTGGGTTTTTCGAGGGTGTTTACGTCGTGGGGACACAAGTGCTTGCAGTTCGTCAGAGCATTCACCATTAAAATACTTGTAGAACAGGCAGAGGGATGCTGCATTTCGTTGATGAGTCAGAGGCTGAAGCTTAGATGACAGTTCAGGACCTATCAGATTGGCGACTCTCTTTTGAACCTTGTCTAGGAGCGAGAGACGAGTAGCAGATGCACCAGCCCAAATATGACAACAATACTCCATACATGGGCGAATGGTGGCCTTATAGAGGTACAGGATACTTTCGGGTGTTAGCAGTTTTCTAGCACGGTAGAGAGAGCCCACCTTCCTTGCAGCGGCCCTGGCGATGCCTTCCATGTAATTGTTCCAACTTATGTTTCCTGTGATCGTTAGGCCAAGGAGTTTAAAAGATGTACTCTCAGATAAAGAGTCGTTGGCCATAGCTATAGGTGGTAGAGAAGGTTTCTTATAATTATTGAATGAAACTAGTTTAGTCTTGGCGGCATTGAACGTGACCATCCATTTTTTTCCCCATTCCACTACGGATTCGAGGTCATCCTCTAGTGTTTCTGACATTTCTTTAGATATGTGTTCATTTGTTTTCCTGTTGTGCCTGTTATAGAGTGTGGTGTCATCAGCATATGTACCCAACCCAGAGGCAATTTTGTCGGGGAGGTCATTTATGAATATCGAACAAAATATGTTGAAAAACTCATTTTGTTCGAATTTCACGTCGAAATAAATCAACTTTTAAAAGTTATGCATATTAAGCCGAAAAAAGCGATTTGCGGTATAAAAAATGTTTCGTCGAGATTTCATTCGATCAGCTTTAAACTTATGTGATAATGACAGCGGGTTACAGATGGGATGAGGTGAGCGGAGGGCCAAAACTGTTTGATTTTTTTCAACGATGTGCATCCATAGCTAATCCAATGAAACGGTATTTAAATTTACCCATTTTTAAATTATCATTATTTTTTGGTTGTGTTCGTGATATTCAATATTTACAATTTCTTTTGTAAAATCATAGAAAACATTTATTACGCTGGTGTTTACACGTTTATGCGTGCAAGGAAACTATTAAAATATTACATGTAAAATTAATGCTAAAATTGTTACCTTATTAATAACATATAATATTTTTTGAAATTATTTTTTTGTTAAAATATGGAGTAAACGATGCTTAATTCGATGATAATATCTTTAGTTCAAGAAAATTGTTACAATCTACAATGATTTATTTTTTTATAAAAAAACGCAAAAAATAAATTCATAAATACTAAAGACATATGTAAAACTATAACTTTAGTGAATGTGTTTTTGTTTACACAAAATAGTAGATTTCCAGTAATATTAAAAATAATAATACCAATGGTTTTATTATAATCCGTGACCATAAATTAATAAATACTGAAAATTGTATTAAAATTGGTTGATTTCTGAATTTTGGAGAACTTTTAAGTGAACGGAGGGGTAAAAATGTTAATACATTTTGGGCACCGGACATTCACTTTGCACGTAGCTAAGGTTTGCTTAGCTATTACTATGATTTTAACGGTCCGTGCAATGCAATGCAAAAAATAAAACGCCTTTCACCACCAACACCACTGTTCCAACACGCAAATGCTATAAAGTAAATAAACATACATATTGCTTCTACATTACTTGAACCGACATTTTTTTCGGTCACATACGATTTCGGAAAAATATTATCATTTACTTTTTCTTTTTTAAAGTCATATACAAACTTTATTCCAATGATCAGGCTAATTGCATCGATGAATAATTTGCGATTGCTTTTATATCGAAGCAGTATATATATATATATATATATATATATATATATATATATATATATATATATATATATATCAAGCCACCTAACGTTACCCATTCTCTCTCGATTATTATATTGCGCACAATATGAATGCCATCAGCTAGAATCGAAACCGAAACATACAGCTCTCCAACCTTATTCCTTATTGAATAACCTGAATCCATACTAATACAGACTTAAAAATAGCTTATAACCTATAAATGTATGTTTGTGCATGCGCAAAAAAGAACTTTACGTCGACTTACGCTTGCCCAGTTCCAGTTTGTTTTAATTTTGACCTCTTAACACCTATTTTTACCAGTTAACAACCAAGTCAAATTTGTTTCACAGGTTCAAATTCTCTACATATCAAGTTTAAAATCTGTAGACCAAAAATTGACAGAGGAGTTTGGTAGAAATCGTTCTATAAACACACAGACAATGTCACTCATATATATATATATATATATATATATATATATATATATATATATATATATATAGTCATCCACATGCAGTATCTCAGCTCATCAGTGCGGCTAGATAGGCAACTACCTCAAGCCAGGATCAAAACCCGACCGCCCAAACGACAGTCAAAGCTTCTGACCACTACGCTATTCGGCTGCTGCTGTGCGGATAGTGAATTAACGATGTTTTGACATCGTCCAAATGCCTAAGCTTTATTTGTTTATACAAAAAGCATCGCTTAATATGCTAATGGCAGTTTGTATATCAGTTCCCAATATGCTCAACCCAAGATAGGGATCATTATAGTCATCTGCATACAAATACTACACAATTGTGCACGATGTATAAAATATGCATAAATAAAACTTAATGTAATAGTTAAATTCTAGAATAGCTTTTCTATATAATGACGTTATTGTTTAGAAAAAAAAATAACATGAGGATGAGCAACCAGAAGTGAAGTGGAAACACTAATCGTAAAGATAACTGCATCTTTTCATTAGTAAATTTGAAATAGAAATTTTTCGCCAGTCTTTCGCACATAATTTTTGAAATAATACATTTTCATCAATCTGTCACATTTAAGTTTGAGATTTTACTGTATCTCAGACAACGTTGCAGAGTTACAACTAGTTTAACATATTATTTTATTCATTAAAGTCCAGAGTACAGTGTTCTCACCGCCACCTGTATAGCATCACCTGTTTAGCGTCTTACTACTGAATACACCTTTCTAAATATATACACTGCTGATCAAAAATTTAAGATCACTGAAAAATCTTTAAAAAGAAACCTTTTTTAAGAATAGATTTTAAACTCTTCCGACTTAAGGATACTAATACTACACTCTAAAAGGTTATGGAAACAAAAAGGTACATTTCAAAAATTTTATTAATTTTGCATTTTTGTTAAATTAGGCTTTTTACACATGATCCAAATTATAAGACGAAGGGTATAAATTGTGAGATTTATGGTAATTCTAATGCTTTTAGTTCAGTTAGATATTAGAAATCACTGTGTAAAGGTGTTACCATGCCTAAAGCAAGAAAAATAACCGAAGTTGAGCGCTCTCGAATTCTAGGCTTCCATAAGTAAAGTTTGTCACAGCGAGCGATAGCAGCTAAGGTAAATCGCTGTAAAACTGTTATTTGCAACTTTCTAAAGAACAATGAGAATTATGGAAAAGCAAAATCCTTTGGTAGCCCCCCCCCCAAAAGAAAAATTTCTCTTGCATTGAGTAGGAGAATCAGACGGGTTGTTATGAATGACAGAGGACTTTCTTCTAGTCAAATTAAGTCGGTTACAGATGCTGATTGCAGTCCAATAACCATCAGACGACACTTACAACAAAAAGGCATGGTAAATAAAAAGTGTAAACAAATTATTCGATTGATTCCATGTCAGAAAGTGGACCGCTTAAAATTTGGTCGTGAATACCAAACCTGAGACGTTGAGAAGTGGAAGAAAGTCCTGTTTTCTGATGAGAAAAAATTCAATTTAGATGGTCCTGATGGCTTCCAACGATATTGGCATGACAAAAATATGCCCCTTGAAATTTTCTCTCACGTCATAGTGGTGGAGGGTCTGTAATGGTATGCGGTGCCTTTTCTTACAGAGGGACGATGGAGCTCCAGGTGGTGCAGGGTCGTCAGACAGCAGCTGGTTATGTTAGCATGCTACAAAAAGCATCTTTGATGATGGAAGGTCATCGTTTGTGTGGGGATGGATGGATATTCCAACAGGATACTGCTGCAATCCACTCTGTAAGATGGACCTTGAGCTTTTTACAAGAAAATGGAGTCCATCTCTTCGGACATCCTACATGCTCACTGGACTTGAACCCAATTGAAAATGTTGGGGATTGATGATAAGAGAGGTTTATCGAAACGGTAAACAATATTCAACAAAAAATGAACTTCGTGAAGCCATCTTCAAAAACTGGAGCAAGATCCCCCGCATCTTAATGGAAACCCTTATTTCTAGCATGCACCAAAGAATTTTTGAAGTCATCAAAAGCAGTGGAGGTAAAACTCATTATTAAGTTTGATTGTTGAATGTTTTCATACACTTTTCATACACATTTTGTACAATTTAATAGAATTTTTGTGTTTGGTATTATAATTTGGATGTGATTTAATTTAATAAAAATATAAATTTTTAAAATAAATCTTTGGAATGTAGCTTTTTGTTTCCATAATCTTTTAGATTGTAGCATTGGTCGGAAGAGTTTAAAATCTATCCTTAAAAAAGTGTTTTTTAAAAGATTTTTAAGTGGTCTTAAATTTTTGATCAGCAGTGTATACTTACCTAGCGTTTGGGGATGGATGACAAGAGAGTTTTATCGAAATGGCGCATGTTTTTAAAAATTTTATTACCTCGGCACCAAACTCAACAAAGTTCACGCCATTTCTGAAACGGTCTATTATCTGTTGATTGCGGTATCTTGCTAGCCCTGCGCAATTCTAGTAAGTCAAACTTTTCAGGCTTTGCCTTCTATCTTTGAGGCGTTAGTTTATTGCTTATCGCTTGAGGTGCCCCTACCAGGTAATGCCAACGACCGCATTTTTTTTTTTTGCAGAACAGCATGCTCGTCCTCGGCGAACAGTGACTCTTCAATCTCACTTTCCGGCCCTAATGTCTAATCTTTCCGCCTTAGGAATGAGATAAATACTATCTATTCTCTAATATGTCTCCTTTTTAACTCAAGTGATCTTGTTTAACCAATGTGTGTGTGTTTGTTTGTTTGTTTGTGTGTGTGTGTGTGTGTGTGTGTAATACAATGTCTTTTTATGTATTCATTTTATCTCCATAGTTGTTTCACCACGTTTCGGCTAACTCATCCTCTGGGTTTTTTTTTCAGTTGGTTAACACCGGCGATACAGGAATGCCAAGTCCTGTAACTGTATCCGTAGTAATTACTACCTTCCATAGTTGTTGTTTCACCATGTTTTGTGTAACTAATCCTCTGACTTGCTTTGGGTAGGATTGAAACCGCTATCTATAGACAATGCTCACCGTAAAGACTCAACGCCAAACGAGGTTGAATTTTATGGTCTTATAAATCCAATTTTGTATTCTTTTCTCGTCTTCTATTATTGGGTTCGTCTTTTTAAATTTACATTTGTATAATGCCGGCTTTCTCTCTTCTTCTGGCGAGAAGCGTTTAGTTTCGAAATGTCACACACACACACATTTATATATATATATATATATATATATATATATATATATATATATATATATATATATATATATTCCTCATTACCTTACAAAACTATAATACCGGTGTCTTGAGTTTTCTTTGAAAATACATAAATACCTAAGCCAAATCTAAGTTCTAATCTATCCTATCATGAATTGATCACGGTCTTCAGTGTTATGGTTCTGTCTTACATCTAACCTGGATTCAAATTTTTATTTCAATATGCACCGATAACAAAACCGGGCTAGAGGAATGATTATCGCATAAATATCGTACTACAGGCTCTTATTGTAAACCAGACAGAAGTAAGTGAGATAATTGGATCAAGTAAGGCTTATACTGTGCGCTTTGTGTTGGCCGATCTCGTCACGCTTCTGAAGCGCTACTTTCATCCGTCGTTTCTAAGAATTGACTACTCTCACATCAAAAGGAAACCATGTTTCTCTGCGCTCATCAAAGGGAAACCTTGTCGGATATGATTGCGATGCGTCTACACGTGTCAATGGAAAGCTTTGTCAGTCGATCGGTTCGTCACGGTGTGAAATGATATTTTCATCGCGAAAAGCGCATATTTGATGGACGCATCCACGTATTTTTATTTGAAGTTTGGTCCGTCAGTACATGAGTCACATTTAAGTTTGAAATGCCATTTTCGTTGTTTTTGTTCTATCACACTTAAGATTGCGAGTTCATCAAAAGAAAGTCATATAAAGTTTTAATGTCGGAGTTCGAAGGTCAGACCCAAATAGCATTTAACCTGACAAACCACACTTTGTTTGTGACTAACCAATTTTCATTTGTTATCGTCTAACCATGTTATTGGCAATATAATTAATATGATAACGTAATTCACTAAGACTTAGTTAAAAATTACTTCGGCCGACCCGGATAACTACTAATAGAAAACATTTTCAAATAATCACTTAAAAATTAAAACAAAACAAAATATTTTAGATTGAATAATACCATAGGAGTTATCTACCTTATGTGGAAAGAACTGAAAATGACATAATGGAGTCGTATATCTTGTATATTAATAAAGTTTTGTGACCACTTCTCACGTATCTGTATTTCTAGTGCTAAAGTAACTGTGATAAATCCACATTGAATTTTTATTGCTAATCAAACTTTGATTCTAACTAGCCAATTTTTCTTTGCTATTGTTGAACCATGTTATTGGCAATAGAATTACGTGCTTCGCTACAATTTGAATGATCATTTAAAAATAAAGTTAAAAAAATGGAGAACTCATTTTTAATTTAAGAATACAATAAGAGTTGTATAAGATAAGATGTGCAAAGACAAATAATTAAACAATTAAAAAACAAAACAAAGCAAAAAACAAAACAAAAACAAACAAACAAAAAACAAAAAACAAAACAAACTAAAAAGACTTTACTCTATCCCGGACAGCGCCGGGTGGAACAATTAGTTGTATAACATTTTACGTGTGTCCTTGCATCTTTAGGACACTCATTGTTCACCTCTCGGTCTATCACGGTTTAGTTAGCCTTTTAATTGCAAAATACACGGATTGGCGTCTCACTATCAGATGCAGCTTTCTATCGTACCAGAGACTGGAAAAATAATTTAGTGGCATTGAACAAAACATACTGGTAAGCGACCTCTTGTTTTATTCCTTGGTGTTTCGGCTAGGATAAAAATATAGTATCTGTTTTGATGCTACGATGCTTTATATAGCTCCGCCTGTTCAATTTGTCACACGTAAGTTTGAAATAGCATTTAATCAATAAATGCCTACATTAAATAGACGAATCATAATTTGAACGCAGCTGAAGATTTCTATAAGATGTCAGGTCGGTTGGTCGGCCCGTCACACGTAAGTTTGAAGTAGCATATTTTTCGTCGGCCTGTCACATTTAAATCTAAAATGGGCGTAACAGAAAAACTCCCGACTCGAAGTCAGCAGAAAACTGTGTTAGTCACCAATAGGTCCTGGATATAAAATACTTCCTGGTACTGCCAGTTTTAGTTAAAAATAAAACCATTCTACTAAAAATAAGGTCGCGAATAGTTTACATGATTTTTTTATTTCGGGACAATTATAGTTTTCCCGATTCCGATATAATTACCGATTCCGTACTAAATTCCCGATTCCGATCCGATTCCGATTCTTTATAAATCTCTAAATATTTAACAATATAACTGTATTTTTTTCTCCGATTACCGTAGAAAAACACATGTTTTCCTGAATGTAAAAATATACTTGGGGAAAAATCTATCGATTTGAGCTTCACTGGTGGTTTAAAATCAATAAATATTTATGATTTTATCATTAGAAGAAGATTTTATCATTAGAAGAAGATTTTGCTTTAAACAAAATCAAATAAAAAAGACAATTAAAGGAATCGTTTTGGCATCGGGAAATCGGTACAAATTTTTCCGATTCCGATACCCTTAAATATTCCGATTTTTTTCGATTCCCGATTCCGATTAATCGTCCCAACACTAATATATATATATATATATATATATATATATATATATATATATATATATATATATATATATATATATATATATACTTACATATTACACGTTTTTCTTTTAATTATGAAAATATATATATATATATACTTACATATTACACGTTTTTCTTTTAATTATGAAAATAGTTAATGAAAATGATTTTAATAAAAATATTTAATGAAAGTTTTATATTTCCTAAATAAACTCAATATAATTAAATATTTTATAATTCACAATTTCATTGAATGCTTTTATTATTAAAAAGAAAACTTTTCATATTTCCGAAATAATATGAAACAATCTTAGTGAACCATTATTTTTGTAAAAGGATATGTAAAAGTAAATGAAAATAAAAAATCTTATATTTCTTAAATAAATTCAATAGCATTAAATATTTTAATTCAAATCAATTTGATTAAATATTTTTATAAGAAAGAAAATGAAATACCAATTTTCCATTTAAAAAATCATACGAACTATTTGAGTATTTTTCATTTGTATTGTATTGTAAAGTTTTATTTATAATCGAAACCTGAAGTAACAGGAACTTATTTTGACTTAACACCGTTTTCTAATGACTTCGAGTCGGGTCTTCTTTCATTACGCCCTGAAATCCTATTTTTGTGAGCTTGAAATGGCCCTTTTATCGTTAAACACGCAGATTGAAAAGGTGTATCTTAACTAATTGAATGGACGTATCTTTAAAATTGATATGTTGTGTCGGCAAAATACAATTACTATTTACTTGCCTCTATACGAGGATATAGACAATATCGGTGTTTTATGTGGGGAAATCTAACTCTTTATAAGGGAGCACTCTGGATTAGGACTAAAAATACAATTGCGTCACTCTAATACAGTAGAACTCCGGGATAGGTCATTAAAAATTAGTAACAAAATACAGTATAGTATATAATACACACGTATATAATAAAATAACATTATAAATAACACTGCAAGGCGGGGCAAATACCGTAACCAGGAGCTGGAAAAACATCGTATTCCACATCGTAACCTGACCCCCCCCCAAAAAAAACCATATCCTATGGTCATCGTGCCCCAGGGTTCTACTGTAAGGATATCTAATTCACTAACCGAAGACAAAAGAGATAAAGCGTAGCATCAAAACAGATACTATATTTTTATCCTAGCCGAAACACCAAGGAATAAAACAAGAGGTCGCTTACCAGTACGTTTTGCTCAATGCCACTAAATTATTTTTCCAGTCTCTGGTACGACAGAAAGCTGCATCTGATAGTGAGACGCCAATTTAGGATTTTTGAGGAGAGTGGAGTAACTTTTTAATTAATATTACTCTCGGGTCTACTCTTATCCGATATGGTAGTACTTCTTGTTGTTTAATCCATAACTCAAATAGAATCTATCGTTTATAGGATATTTATTTATAAAATAAATAACTGCATAACATATTAATCTGCGAACTGTTCATAAATAAACAATACATTTACTTTGAAGGCATGATTTTGTTTCTGTATTGATAGTTCAAAGATTAATCTACTATGCAGACATTTACTCTATGAATATATATAATATATGTAATATATAGAATATATATAATATATATATATAATTTGATAAATAATAATGATATGTATAAATAATTATTGTATATAACATGTATTTGGTTCTAATTGTACAAAGTAATGTAATTAGAACTAACCACACCAAAGCAAGGATCGACAAGATACAAGAAAACAGCAAATGCAGACTCTGTGAACAAAAAGACGAAACAATAAACAGCACAATAAGTGAATGCCGCAAACTAGCACAAAAAGAATATAAAAATAGACACGATCAAGTGAGGATCAAGGAGATTGGAATTACCGAGGAAAGAAAATACTAGCCAGACCTCCGCTGGATGAGTACAAAAAGGACCGGGTTCTTGGGGCGGCTTATTGCCATCCAAATTCCAGTGAAGCCCAATAGTCACTGCTAATGAGAAATCAACGGTAAGCGGTTATTGTGATAATGCAAATTCATCTGCAAAGGTTATTGAAAGAAGTCGAGAGTACTGGAAGTCTGGAGAGATTTGTCGTCACTCCAGAGAACACCACAAGTTCTTCTCAAAGGGAATTTTTTTAATGATAGCCTGTGTGACAATTTCTAGAGAGTAAGTAAGTAAGTAAGTAAGTAAGTAAGTAAGTAATAATAATAATAATAATAATAATAATAATAATAATGCGAAGTCAAATCAATATGAGCTACAAAAGTCAACCAGTCATAGAGAAGCAATAACAAAAATAAAACAAAGATATAGAGGAACACCGCATGAAAACAAGAAAACTAAAACCGCAAAATTGTAAATTAAATCGTCCCACCCAATGTAGTATCAAGATCAGTTAACACCACACCAAATAGTCTAGAAAGGGCCGAGGAGGATGGAAAGACCAATAAGTGAGAAGCACTAACCAGACCTCTACTGGATGAGTGTGAAGAGGACTCTGACTTTCTAGAGACTTACTGCCACCCAATTCCAGTGATTACCAATGGTCATTACTAGCGAAAACTCAATAGCAAACGGCTGTTGCGATGATGCAAATCTATTTACAAAGATTATCGAAAGAGGTGGAGACTGTTGGAAATCTGTGGAGACTTGTTGTTACCCAGACTCTAGAGAACACCACTTGTTGTCTGATCATGCGCTGTGTGAGAACTCCTAGTGAGTTAATGATAATAATTTTATGATAAATGAATAATGAATAAATATTAAAAAAAAATACTAAGAAATCAAACATACCATTTGCATAAATAACTGTATTCAACATTAAATAACACCAAAAGGGTGTGATAAGTTGTAAAGAAAGAAACAAGCGACGTGTTTGTATTTCTCACAATCTCATTTCACCATTACGTGCAATATGTTGCATCGGAAGGCAAACGTTTTTATAAAGCTTCTTGTCCTTCAACGCAACCATGGAAGCGCCTATGCCAGCGTGTAGACAAGAATATGGCACGAACATAGTAGAGAAACAATCATCTTTTGTGAAGGATTCGAAATCTTGGGAGCTAAAATGTGATAACATCAATAAAACATAAGACAAGTAATTGTTGGTTAAGACTTTAGAACTACACAAAGAAAGATATATTAAAAACAAATATTTGTTGGTGTTTTTAAAATCTGCGCATCAACCATATATATATATATATATATATATATATATATATATATATATATATATATATATATATATATATATATATATATATATATATAAGAGCAAATAGTTAATAAAACATGTTAAACAACACTTTGAAAAAAAGTTAAAAACATATTTAATTTGAAAATGAAACACTAAATACGTGAATAGTCCTTAATCTGCGGAGTTATATATATATATATATATATATATATATATATATATATATATATATATATATATATATATATATATACATACAATAAATATATATATATATATATATATATATTATATATATATATTACGCAATCATGAAGGGAAGACTTGAATTCATGATTAAAAACGTTTAAAATAAAGTCAACATTAAAAATAAAGTTAACGGGGCGAAGAGAAGAGAAGAAAAAATGGGGGAGTCAGCTGACCGGTGTCGCCTTCGCTTTATCAAAGTTGTATCGAGGAATTTGTTTTGGAGAACAAAAAAAACGAATGGGAATCAAAAATATGTACAAATAAAATCACGTTGCGTTACGTTATGTATGGAGAAAAAAATGGGAGGAAAGCGTTTAAATACAGCAACGTTATATTACTCGAAGATCCTAGAGACTAGTCACCCTCAAACTCAAGAGGCATTCCTTCAGTTTACAGAGAGAAAGTCTTCTCAACCGAACGTCAACAGTCTCTAAGATCTTTAAATGAAATGAGTGAGCATGACTCAGGATTGAAAAAGAGTTCGTGCTAAAGTTCGCTGCACAAGACGGTTTTTTTATAAGACGGTCAGGAATTGAATACCCGTATGCATTGGCAATTGCATCTGTTGTTTGGTATCTTCCATTTCTGATTTTGGTAGGTACGTGTTGTTGGACTCTTTCATCCAATCTTAATGTTGTTCGACCCACATAGTTGGCACTGCAACTACATTCAAAATTGTAAATTACATCATTATTATGATGGGGGGGAGTAGAATATCTTTTCAAGAGGATAGCATTAACGTTCTCGTAGAAAACACAACACGCACATTTGAAACAAAATAAAAAATTTGCACTGTTGAGCTGATTTGCTTTGCGAATTTCTCACTTACTGTCCCCAGCCAAGGTAAACGCAGATATACTGGACATAATGACTTAACGAAAACTGTATAAATAACTAAACATAAATAACTCATTTTTATTATTGAAATCCGTTTAAGATGATTAATTTATACATTTATTTATTTGCGGACTATTATCCTCATTTTCTAGTCGTTGTTTCACAACGTTTCGGTCAACTGGCCTTCGTCAGGTGGTAAACCTTCGGGGCATGTGGCGCAATAGATAGAGACATTGAATCTCTACGGTTCCAGATTAGCATTGTCTAAAGATAGCAGTTTCAATCCTACCCAAAGTTGGCCAGATGATTAGTTGGTCAAAATGTGGCGCAACGACTATAGAAGTCAGTAATTACTGAGGAAACAGTAAGAGACTCAGCATTCCTATCCCGTCGCGGTTTACTACCTGATGAATGCCAGAGGAATAGTTGGCCGAAACGTTGTGAAACAACAAGTAGAAGATAAGGATAATAGTCCGCAAATAATAAATAAATAACTCAGTTTATAAGGATTTCTCGTCATTACACAAGAACCAGTGGTTTTGACTTTAATATTCATACGCTTACATTGTTATTACTTTCCTGTATTGGGGTTACGAGTCATGCACAGTGTTTTTTTTCCTTAATGCACATTTTTTGTACAGTATTAATTCACCTGTCATGTTCACATTTGCTTTCTTAGATATTTTTCTTTCTTTACATGGATTAACAACACAATTCCATGTCATTACTAATCACTTCATCAAACCTAAATAAATATATCTAAGTCTATAAGGATTTATCTGTCATTGCAAAAACACCAGAACCAATGGTTTCAGACTTGCTTGAAATATGCCTTCGCAAACTTTCTTAAACTCATTAATTTCCTTTATTGGGAGGGGGCGTGCGCATGTTTAGAAATTTAACTAACTTTCATTTTTACATTTCGGTTTATTGTTTTACGATTGCTTGAAATATATCTTGGTAAACATATTTTTCCATTATAAGAGGATGGAACCACATTCTTTTATACGTTTACATGCTTTTTACCATTGTTTTATATTGGTGAGGACCTCCATTAACACTTCAGAAAACAAAACAAAACAATATTAGCCCAGTCTACGATAATGCGCTACATAATTTTTTTTTTACACAGTGATCACCACTTATCAAGGCCCGGAAGCCACTCAGGGATAAGGGTTATTGCAAGTACATTACGTTAGTGTGGAGATTTGATGAAGTGTTTACTTAAGGGGGCGGTTCATTAGGAATTTGTTATAATTATAATTTCATTTGTTTTTGAGGGGTAAACTTCTTTGATCCTATTCTGGTTTTGTGCCATCTTTCCACCGGGCAACGCCGGTGTACAGACCCAGCTCGTAAACTTATAAAACAGTACAGTAAGAAGACAAACAAAACAAAAACACAAAAAAACATAACTACAGTCATGAATACATTGTGCGTGCTTAGTACTATTGAGTGTATAAAATTAAATACCAATGAAAAATAGATTAGTTCATCTCATTTGTACTTACATAACCGTTAGAAAGTTTTTGTTGAACTTATGGTCCCAGAAAATCTCGTTTTGGAAACGCTGTATTAGAGACTTTTAAGTCAGCCAGAGTTTCAGAAACTGCTTTACTTTATTTACGTTTTTTCCCAGAGGTTATGCAGAAGGTCAAGTGTGTGTTAGATGAAAGTGTTTCTGTGAAACGAACTAGATTTAAACTTGGCACATCCAGGTTTTCAGTTCATATCGTTTACCACTGTATAAATAACTAAACATAAATGTTACTCCTAAACTGCTTTACTTCATATAATTAAATTTTGGTGTTAAATCTCATTAATATTTGAGTTAAATAAAAATCAGCATTCAAAATTGGCAATCACATTTTTTTCACAGCATAAACTGGCTCCATTCAGAGCGAAATATTCTTATGTTAGAGCAATGGTTCCCAACCCTTATTTTACATGGAGACACACTATTGATGCTTTTAAATTTTCGCGGCACATTTTTCACTAAAAATATTTTCAACTTATAAAGCCTTTTTTTGCAATAAAATAATAAACAACCCAAGAATATATATGCAAGGATAATTTTTATTCATATAAATCAGCATACTCTGTATTGAAATTTTGTCTAAATTATTCAACTTCGATACCGATTGCCTACACTTTGAAAAACTCTCGATTAATCGTCCTATCATTAATATAAACCATAAAAATTCTTACCAATTGGCATGTGTGAAACGTTTAGATTTCAATAGTTCGGTGATTTGGAATTGAGCGATTAAAAAAAAATGAAATGATATTAGATGGTTCCTGGCTATTATCTCTTCGCGGAACAGTAGTTGGGAACCACTGTGTTAGAGAAACAAAAAAGTCTTTTATAATACGACGTCTTTCAATATCCTTCCCCACCATCAAGTGTTACCAATTCTTGAAAATCTGGGCCATTAAATGGTGCCTTACAGCAGCCTCTACCATTTGTATTTTCTTTTTTACGTTTGAGCTTCAGTATCATATTTCCAATGTCACACGAATTCCTACTGGTTTTGACATGAAACCACTATTTTTCTCCCTTTCCTTTTCGAGCATTCTTTATTTTATCCTACGCCAAACATACTCGATTTGTGCTATGCCTGTCGCTAGCCTTACACCACATTTCCCTGTTTCCATTTCGCTGTAGGCACGTTAAAGATAAGTGAAGCAAGACATATGAGCAAAAACGAAATCTGACTTAAAATCAATGCCTTATGCCAAATTGATGTCTGAATATGTTTAAATTTTGCTCATTTCTGCATTAAATACCAATTCCTGTTAGATCTTTACTGTACATCGAACGGATATCATAATACTTAGTTCGCCGCAACTTATAATAAAGGTCCATACAAAATTTCAGCCAGGTTGTTTCTGCGAAAAAGTCGAACAGTCAGACAAACAACTAGAGAGAGAGAGAGAGAGAGAGAGAGAGAGAGAGAGAGAGAGAGAGAGAGAGAGAGAGAGAGAGAGAGAATATTATATATATATATATATATATATATATATATATATATATATAGTCATTCACAACATTACTGTTTCGTTGTATCACGAATCATCAGTGCGACAAGACTAGCACCTTTTCCCAGTCGGGGATTGGACCTACAACCATCGCATTGATAGTCGGCAGTTCTAACCACTGGCCTAGTGGGTCAGTGATCGCAAATGACCTCTTCAAATGTCCATTAAATAAACATTCGACCACCACTTTTATAGTGCTCGAGCTGTTTTTTTTATTTACAAACAAATAAAAGTAGTGCTCTACACAAAGAGGGGAACATAAAATATATAATCATCCACATACAGTACTGTTTCGGTGTATCACAACTAATCAGTACGGCTAGACTAGCACTTTTGCCCATATATATATATATATAATATAAAGCTAAATGTGTGTGTGTGTGTGTGCGTGCGCGCACGTGTGCGTGTGCGTGCGCGTGCGCGTATACGTGCGTGTGTGTGTGTATGTGTCTGGTCACGAATAGGCTCCTATATGGTTGACTATTTTAAAAAAAACTGATTACATATAATGATAGAGGATGTATCAAAACACAGGAATGGGTATGTTTGATCTGGCAGAACGGTGGTTCATTAAAATTGTCCACAAAGTATGGAAATAAAAAATTAAAAAAAAAAAAAAAACGTTTACAAGTGTTTTTGATATAGATGTACATAATAATACGTATGTACATAATAATAAGTATGTTTTAACTTAAATAAGGATGGTATAATAAAATTGTGGGGTATGCGTTCGCGCCTGGCCTCCATAGAATGGAAATAGGCACACATTTAAATAAAGACTTTTCATATCTATCTGCGTAAGTATACTTTGATAATTATGTTTCAGTTTGAAGAAATATGGTATAATAAAATTATGGAGTGTTCGTTCGCACCTGACCTCCATAGAATGGAAATATCTCACAAAGTTTAACAAGTTTTTTTTTTAATGTAAATCCATAGAATATTGTGATAAGTGTTTAAGTGTGAACATGTATGGTATAATAAATCCTGGGGTTTATCTATTTTATTTTTACTTTCATCATATTTTGCTTTGGTTTTGATACCCACAAATTTGAAGCTATCTCTTTACAACCCTTCCTTTTCATAACCTATCATACTTTCATAAATCAGAGTTCATTTTCTGTAGGCTGCTTTTGAACCCAGTCAACGACGGGTACTTTTGCTAGTATATATATATATATATATATATATATATATATATATATATATATATATATATATATATATATATATATGTCAGCCCCTTTAAGAAACTTGTTGTTTATCGTTGAGCACTTTCCGTTGAAATAATGTCGGTTAATTTAGCTCATATGCCAGATCATCGTATAATGATTAGATCACTCTGACAGACGTTAAAAACATTTAAAAATAAATGTTTAAATTTCAACAGTATTCCTCGCGGTTAACGGTGGCCGAGTGGATTAGGTCCTTGCTAATGAAGCCAGAGATGGCTTCTGTTGCCTGGTTCGAATCTATCGACCGGTGTTAATCGTGACATCCTGCACTGATGATTTCCGAAAGGATGAAATACTAGTGTCTGTAGATATTTAATAATTATTATAGTAAATAATTATATATATATATATATATATATATATATATATATATATATATATATATATATATATATATATATAAGTGAAACTGTCAGTGTGTGTCTGTCTGTGTACATTTCCCGGACACAATAACTCTGTCAATTTTAAGTCTACAGACCCGAAAATTGATATACAGGGTATGGAGATTTGGGAAAATCTTTGTAATCAGTTTTTGGCCAGAAATTTTGTTGGTAAGGAGTTAAAGTTCAACGATTTGACCTTTAAGAAATCTACCAAACTCCTCCAACAATTTTGTGTATAAACACTTGAAATTTTAGATATAGGTTCCTTGGACATGAATCTTACTTAATAACTTGATTTGAGCTCAAAACAATAAATGTTAAGGGGGTCATGATAGGGGTCAAGCTTTAAAAAAAATTTAACCTCTGTGGTCTCTATTAAATTACTCAGACAATTTCTTGTCCAAACATTTGAAATTTTACATAAAGGGTATTTCAGAGATAGGGCAAGCTTTTTAATCGGATTTAGTCGAAAATTTGAGCTACCAATATATAAATGTATGTATGTATGTATGTATGTTTGCATGTCTGCCTTAAACTTTCGACAGCGCCAACGGATTTTCACAAGATCAGTATCGCTTTGAAGCTGGACCTTTCAGACGACAAATACCGAAAATTTGGCTAAAAACATTAATTTCTTCACCCTCAACTGGGCACTTTTCTACAGGGAGGGATCGCTTTTTTTCACCAATATTTTCGAAAGTCATCCCATCTTTTCGATTGTCTAGCCTTAATTTAAATCTACGTCACTTCTTTTTTTTTTTTGCTCAACACACACCTCCAAGCACCCGGGCAACGCCGGACACCACCCATGCTAGTATATATATATATATATATATATATAGATATATATATATATATATATATATATATATATATATATATATATAAAAGAAAGAACGTAAATCATTTTAAAACAAGTCCTATCATCTTTCTTCTTACTGTTAGAATAGAATAATTGTGAGCTGAATACTTCTTTTGAATAAATACATAAATAAATAAACCAAACATGTTTAACCGTTTCTTTTTAATTTATTGCTACAATTTAAATCGTTTCAAACTAAAAACTCTCTTATTACCGTAAAAAACACCAAAATATAATGTTTATCTATTTCTGGAAGTCTCAGATGAATAATTGCGGGCAAACCAGAATGATAACCAAATCAAAGTCTGCAGAAAACGGTGTCCGGTCAGATTTAGTTCGTGATATTAAACTTCATCCGTAATATAGCTTCCAGAGATAGCTTCAGTTTCCCGAATTTATAAATTGTTTTGTGAAAGTACAGTATAGTTAACAAATTCCTCTGTACCATATAAATAATGGCTTTCTAAATAATAACGTAATTATTTCAACTCGGTCAATAAACCGCTAAAGATTATTTAGAAAGCCACTCTTAACATGAGGCTAGGGGGGTTTTGTTAACTGTTCAAAGCTTTTTAAAACTATTATAATCTATCTGTTTATTTGATAAATTAATAAATAAAAATTAGTATGAAACTTTGCAAATCACTTGAGTAAGAAATTAAAAGCAGGAAGTTTTCAATTTAAGTAACCAACTCTCATTAGACACCGTTTACTGTGGGTTTTGAATTCGACGTTCTTCTGGTTTGCCAAATGTTGGTTTCAATTATTTCAAGTAGCAAACTTTGCAAAGCTAAAGCGACTTGGCAAAACATGTTAGTCTCATGTATGACTGTTTTCTTTTTATGAACAGCTTGCATGTTTACTGTTATCAGCTGGTAAGACGATAGGGATATTTAGAAAGACTCCTATCTCTATTGTCTATTTCAATGTCGATAGATCGAAAAGTAAACATTCGCCATATTTACGTCTTGGGCTTATCTCTCTTCTTGTATTTGTTTCCTGTGTTTGTCTTATTCTTTTATCTTTGTTGCAACCCTATCCCGTGGACCGGTGATAAGGTAATGCGTCCCCTATCCGATTCTTCTATTCAATTCAATGAATCTGTTAGGGGTTTCATTTTCTGCCTCAACAGGATATTTCTCTCACTCATCAATCTATTTATAGTGTCCAAGCAGAACAGTGTGTTGAGGGAGGTGACATAGATATGGTGAAACCAGTTAAGGTTCCATATGGAATTACGAACACTTCTGTCGCGTATGCGTACATATCTCACAACAGATCATTATAAGGCTGTTTTGTATTTGTTTTCGTTCACAAGCTAAAATACCCGCTCTACAGATCATATTAGAGTTTTTAATAAATAAGTTTAATAATTTAGCAAAGGTTAATTATCTATACTACTAGACGATCCATGACCTATTGGGTCACAGCCATTAGAATTATTCCACTTTGATTTCATTAAAAATATTCGTAAACTGATATTATACAAAAAGATAAATCATGCTATTTATTTCAAATTTCGTAACATGAATATATACTCAGAAATTCTTATACAGCTACAAATAATAAGTCTCTTTATTTCTATACTGTTCTTATAGATAACTAGAAGAATACTCGTCACAGAACAAATAAAATATATTCACTGAACACTGTAGTTTGACACCATTTTCATGTTTCCTACGAATATAAAAATCAAGATATAATGATAATAGATTTTATGCATAGAATCCTTATTCCAATTTTCATCAAAATCCATTTGATTATTTGGAATTAAGAAAGTATCTTAAATGTAATGTATAAGTAGAATTCTTATGAAAGAAATTTAAATTCAAGGAATCTTGCTTAATTCGTGTCTAACGAATATAGGTTAAATTTTATGCAAATCTGAAATGAGAGATTGTACCCATATTATGCCTCGCACTTTGAATACGCCAAGAAAATGAAATTCGAGGAATATTTAATTCATTTCCAGGGAACAAGGGGGAATTTCAAAAGCAAGCGGTTTGAGTAAAGTAGTTATTAATGTAAAAAGTTTTTCGGCATATGCGACTTCTATAGTAAAATGGTGGGATTTTTCTGCCTGTCGGGTTTATCGTGAATATTTATCTTGATAGAATTGCAGGGGCAGTAAGTTCGTCGAAGTACATTCCGCTGAAATACTTGTAAAAGTACAAGCAATGGCGATGGGAGTTCATTCCATATGGACTCCGAAATGACTCAACCGAATCTTTTGAAATTTCACACAAATATAATTCATATATCTGTGAATATTTTTAGATAGGTTTTGCATTTGAATGCCTCCGATAATTAACGAAAATCAATAATCGAAAAAATCCGATAAAAGAAGAAGCAGTCCGATTTTGACGTTATAAAGCCTAACATCATAAGTACATTTGAGAAGTTTTATCACAGCACAAACAGAAGGCCCCACTATAAAAATCAACAGCAGGTTCTTTGATAAGACAGGGAGTGTTCGAAATGAATGTTTCTGTTTAGAGCATAATTGAATCGTGACACTTCACTTTTACATTTTAAACTTAATCAAAATCTGAACGAACTTGGGGCAAAAATTAAAGAGAAGTAAGATGTCCTTCCACCAGAGGATTGCCGCAGACGAATCCCAGAGAATGCCCCAAAATTTGAAGGCTGTCAAATTGCAGAAGGGCTATGCTACTAAATATTAACTAGTTCACTGTGTTCCTTTGCATTAATGTTCTAAACTTACATTTAAGTAACAATTTTCCATTGTGCGAAGCTTTTTTTTTGCCTTCTCGATTTGAAGTTAATTTTTTAAATTGACGTGAACACTAGAATATTTCAATTAAAAGTCAAATATGAACAGGAAAAAGTATAGAGAAATAAAAAGCGAATCAAATGAGGCATAGGCTGTTTAAACATTTACATTCAATTTAGCTTAAAATTTGCGGTTTTTGAAAAAATGACAAGTGCGAACATTCTTAATGCCGGCACTGTATATGTATGTATGTATATATATATATATATATATATATATATATATACATATATATATACATATATATATATATATGTATGCATGTACATATATATGTACGCACACACACACGCGCACGCACACGCACACACACACACACGCACGCACACACACACACACACACACACACACACACACACACACACACACACACACACACACACACACATATATATCGTTAGTTATCCCAAACTAGAATATGTATGTATTTCACACTCATAGTATTTTATTCATATGTTAATTTCTTACACATATTTCGTTAAATAGCGGAAATTTACCAAACAACTCATTAGAGACAGATATGTGTTCTTCGGTAAAAATTTACTATCTATCTATCTATTTGTGTGTGTATAATTTTAAATACATTGAAATGTATGACTGATTATAAAATTTTGATCTAGAAAAACCTCCTCTGTTTTTTTTTTAATTGTCACTAATCTAAATATGGGAATATGCGAGTTTGAATATGAGTATAATTTAATATTTGTAATTTATTTTAAGTTTGATATATGCATGTAAATGTGTGTTAGTTTAAATTTGAATTGCGATGTATAAATAATGACACATACTCTTGAAAAGGAGGGAGGGGGAAGGAGATTGTGTGTGCGTCCGACAAATGCTAGCGGGGACGTGACATATTTTAATTTGTGTCAGTTTGCCAAATATTATCTTTATTAATACTTTTTAAGAATTATATAGGCCATTATTTAATTTTATTAATCATTATTGAACCTCTAACGAGACGGTTAACAGCGTCAAAACGTAGATCGATCCGCTTAGGACCTTTTCTTGCTTTTATATAATTTTACACACACACACACACACACACACACAGACTAAACCTCAATTAATCTATCTCTTTCTGTTTCTATATTTCTTTCTTCCTCTCTCTATAACTATCCATCTGTCTATCTATATATATGTGTAGTCATCCACATACAGTACTGTTTCGCAGCTCATCAGTGCAGCTAGACAAGCAACTACCTCAAGCCAGGATCGAAACCCGACCGCCCATAAGACAGTCGGAGCTTCTAACCGTTGCACTATTCGGCTGCTGCTATGCGGGTAATGAATTAACAATGTTTTGACATTGTCCAAATACCTAAGCTAAATTTATTTACATAAAGAGCATCGCTTCATACGCTAATGGTAATTTGTATATCACTTCCGAATATGCTCAACCCAAGGTAGGGAACATTATAGTCATCCACATACAGTACTGTTTCACTGTTTCACAGCTCATCAGTGTAGCTAGACAAGCAACTATTTCAAGCCAGGGTCGAAATCAGACCGCCTATATGATAGTTGGAGCTTCTAACTGTTGCGCTATCCAGCAGTGAATTAACAATGTTTTGACATTGTCCAAATACCTAAGCTTAATGTGTTTACACAAAGAGCATATATATATATATATATATATATATACATATATATATATAATATATATATTATATATATATATATATATATATATATATATATATATATATTAATTGAGGTTTAATATCTGTGGTATAATTTAGAAATTACAAGACCAAGTTTGATTGAATGTTGATTAGATTGGCGCCACTGTCACAGCCACTATAAGTTCTTATGTAGTGTTATCTGTAAGAAGGTACATTCTTAAATAAATCACGATATATATATATATATATATATATATATATATATATATATATATATACGTGTGTGTGTGTGGTAGGTATGTACTTTTATATACACATTCTCTGAAACTAAAAAGAAACTTAAAAAAAACTACGAGTCTGATTCTCATCTATGTCGCAAAGCTGATAAACTCTAAAGTACAGATATGTGAGATGGTGTATCTTGCGATAAGTTGATAAAAAGGGAAGATTATTAAGCAAACGGCTATCAGACAAGGCAGATAACCAGATTGATGACGCGCGTGTGTCTATGATCGGGGAAGGCGTATAGATAAATCGGAAAGATAAAAAGTAATTGCTCGTTTTATTTGGCAGCACATCTGCATGCGATGACAATAACCACGTCCCTGGCAGAATGGTTTTCTTGAAATCATGTTATTTTGGGAAGATAATATTTTTTTCAGATGCATATCCAATTTTTGTGTTTTCGCTCGTCTAAAAAAACCTACGTGTTACATTTTCGGTTGGCCAACGAGGAACGAAACAAATAAAACACAATATTATAAAAAAAAAAAATCATTCTTTATGTGCTGTATCGTTACTGTATGAAATAAAGTAGTTTTTAAAGGCATTGGATCAGAGGTATTTAAATTAATATTTGGTAATGAGTGCAAGGAGACAAGTAACGTCACATATAGAGTTTTAACAGAAATGTATATGATTGCACCATAATGAATTTTCCTACAAGCTTGGCTGTGGAAATAATTATATCATCTCTCATGCCCTGGAAGTTCTATTATTTATTGCTCGCCAGGTTAACATGTTGGATGGCATCGGCCTAGCGATGATAAACATCCTACTTGTGAGACATCGGCTTTGGTTTTTGTTAGATGACCCCAAACCTTGTTTGAGACGAAGTAGGTGCATTCCATAGTCGGGTTTATCCGTGGTTTGCTTGATCTGTGTCCAGTTAATAGATTTATAATCTTGTGAGTGGCGCGTTTGCTCAAGTGGAAGAGTACTCGCTTCGTACGCAACAAATTCGGTTTCGAATGTGTCTACTTGACGAGTCCAAATGAGGGCGAAAGTACAGTTTTTGACTTCTGGTTTGTTGACTTCCATTGCTCTTGTGGGTCGCGAGATTGCTTGGCTGTAGAAATAATTATATATGTACATATATACACATTTTTATATATAAAATCTATGTGTGACATATTTCAGAGACGATTTCCTTACAGCGTATCTGCCTTTTAATAATCCAGACAAATCATCAGTTATAAAAGACAACGCGAAGAATGGTTATATATATATATATATATATATATATATATATATATATATATATATATATATATATATATATATATATATATATATATGTATATATATATATGTGGAAGTTTTAAAAGCCAAGAGCAATGCGCAAATAACCGGAATCACAAGAGAAAAGAAATGACAAATAAACAAACAATTTTACAAATAGATGATATAAATTTGTTTGTTTTATGCTTTCTTTCCGCTTGTGATTCCGGTCCTTTCCGCATTGTTCATGGCTTTTAAAACTTCCACATATTGCTTTACCAACAATGCTTCAAGCAAAGTACAATCTCTCTCTCTCTCTCTCTCTCTCTGTATATATATATATATATATATATATATATATATATATATATATATATATATATATATATATATATATATATTGATTTGAGACAACCTAAAATGGGCAAAAATTAAATAGACAGTTTTTGCCTTCGCTTTCTTTTTTTTTTTTTTTTTACTGTTAGTTGAATTATGAACAAAACTACACGCGGTGCACGCATATTTTTAACAGATTTTGTTTTATTCAAAAAGGTTTCATTGGCAAAAATTTTTTACTATTTACCTAAAAATACATAAATTATATTTAGGTTTTTCATATCCTTTTTTACTTAAGAACATGTTTGTTTACTAAACCTTCCGTTTTATAAACTTGGGCGATTTATATAAACATATAAATGAATAGTTATATATATGAAACTTTTATTTATAAAATTTTAATATAGAATCCTTAGCTTATATTAATGATTTGCTTTATTAGAAAAAAGACATATATTAACATTTTGAAAATTATTGATCTGATATGAGAATTCTTATGCTTATATAAACTGTGTTAAATTATTGGAATAATAAACGTTGTCGAATGTTTAAAAATGTATGACTTCAAAATTATTGCATGAGACATGAAATGCTCATAGCAGATAAAAACAAGAACGTCTATGTTTAACACTATTATTCTCGCTTCCACTACTCTCTTCCACTTCTCATTTGTTAATTAAGAGTCGAAAATAATAAAGAAATGAAAGAATAAAACAACTGGAATACTCCATTATAAATAAAACAGAATATCACCACAGGTTAAAGTAATATTTAACTAACTGAGAGAAAAAAGGAGAATATATATATATGTATATATATATATATATATATATATATATGTATATATGTATATATATATATATATATATATTCTCCTTTTTTCTCTCAGTTAGAGTATATATATATCAGAGTTACCTTCTAGATATCTTAGCGAAGACTGGGGATGCACCTCTCCCAGTGAATTAATATGCCCTCAGATACCAACCTGGAAATTTTTACGATTCGGCGCGGTACACACAGTGCCTAGCCTTCCCAAATGGTCACCCTGTCTTCTGTATATTTAGTCTACTGTATATTCTGTCCTATGGCAGTCATCTGCACCGGCAAAGGTTAGCAGTAATAACAACTTAGTTGTTATGGTTGAAGCTCATACGTCGAAATCAACGAGAGTCTTTATATGTTTTCAGTTATCACGAAAATCATTATAATTTACGCTACTGCATTGTCGAATGCAAATTATATGCAACATAAGCACACATTGTAAATTATTGCTAAGAGTGCTTGCAGTATTTGAGTAAGCCGACATTATAAATAAATTGCTTATGCAAATCGCATAGTAATTTGCATTGCGAGTGATATGTTTGTAAATGCTTCTTCAATTTTTGTTTTAGGTTGCACGACTAATTTCTAGTAAATAACTGAAACCGGTTAAAACCTCTACGGTCACATACGAATTGACCCATGTTAACGTAAATTCTGCGTGCAACATTCCAATAAAACAATATTATAAATAGATTTTTATAGATTAAATTATTTTACCAGAAAAAACAATAGAGTAATATTTACGCAAAATTTGGTTATCTAAAATATGATGTAGATTTCTTTTCATTTCTTTTAACTTCGTTTATTTCATGCTTGTTTCTTCCTTTCTTTTTCTTTCAAATTTTTCTTCTACAACCACACATGCACAACTATCGCTTCAAAACACCGGACGACCCGAGCTGAATTTTAACGAGGTGTTGTATGTTTGCGCACGGATCATGTCTGAATCAGTAGTGGACCGGAATGACGTTTTGGGGAGATTAGTTACTTCTCATTAGTGGGCCGTTCATATGTACCTATTAAAATTCATTTCGATTCATATTCAATATAGTGACACTTTTTTTTATCCTTCAATACCAGTGATCGGCATCCAGGTTTTTCTAATTATATCGCTACTAATTTGTACCTCACATAAATTGACTTAAAAACGTATCTGTACATTCTTCTGGGCTTGTATGGTTCACATACAGAGCTTTATAAAAGGATAGAACACTCTCGGTAGTAGATAATATTAATGTACGTACTATATATTTTACTTACTTCGTGGCGGTGTTTTATGTTATAGGAGTAAGAATTCTCGATGGTGACAATTTCGAATCAGTTTGAAGCTCTCGTCTATCCCTGCAACTTATCTCCCTGATAGTAGACTCCTACATCAAAGTGGCTCTGTGCCTTGTTTGAGGTGTAAATGTAATTAAAAACATATGTATAAACACATTTACATGATCGCGACACTAGAAATGCTAATGTTTCGGATAAATAGCCGCTTAAAACTAGAAATCCTCGTCAGGCGACTTAATAAATGATTGCTTCAGTGTTGCGACCATGTAAATTTGTTTATATTAATTTCGTTGCCCGGTAGAAACCTGTCCCCCCCCCCTCGCAAAAACTAGTAAACATCGACATACAGTTCTGTTTCGTTGTATCACAACTCATCAATGCCGCTAGACTAGCATCTCTTCCAAGCCAAGGATTGAACCTAGAATCGTCGTGTTGACAGTCGGCAGTTCTCCCACTCGACCATGGAATCGACGTCCGTACATAACTCGTCGGAATGTCTATTTGAATAGACACCCGCCACCACTTTTATAGTGCTCAAATCGCCTGTTTGTAAACAAACAAACAACGAGCTTCGCATTTTCAGCCAATTAAGTAGCGGATGAGATTATTTACGGCAGTGCTCTACCCAAAAACTCAGATCACCTTGCCCGGTCGTTAAAACCGTCCTTCCAGTTTTCAACTTCCGCTTTTAAACATTCTGCGCATGCCTATATTTCTAGCATACTGACACATTTGTTCCAAAACAAATAAAAACAACTGTAAATGCAATTTTCTTTTGTTTTTACATCGGCATTTTATGAATTATTCTTTTTCGTATATCATTTGTTCCTTACATTTATACACTATATAATGTTAAAATATTCTAACATAAACAAGAAAATATACATATATAAATAAAACCGAAGATAATTAAAACAAAAAATATTGCATGTTTTTAGCGTCGTAAATTGTTTAAAATTATTTTTATTTTCATTGCAAATTGGAATCGTTTTCAAACAAAACAAAACAAATATGCTTTCATATGTAAAAAACAAAACAAAAAAACAAAAAAAAAAAAACAAAACTACTTGATCAATTTACAAAATGTTTTTAAAATAACGTATTTATTTAATATATAGTTGTGTGTGATTAAAAACAATTTATTCTCTTCCTAATGGCTAACACATACATTTCAACTATTATTTCAGCTGAAAATGAAAATCATCTTTTTTTTTTTTTTAGGTTGATTTTCATTTAAATGACGAATCTGATAAAATTGTTTTTATGTATTTTTTTAGTCCGTTTGACATTTTTGCCTGGATTACAAATGTTTATTACATTAATAACGTGCTTTACTGACAACGTTTCCGTTGATGTAATTTTGACCATAATTACTCACAAATGTTAGGTATTTTTTCTCCAATATTAATAAAAATATCTACTTAATTATCAAAACATAATAACATCTAATTATTTTTTTGTAAACGGAACACACACACAAAAAAAAATAATACAATAAATAATTTTCTCAAAGACAATAAAAGTGACATCTCATCATAAGCCGGTTGTAAAAGAAAAACATTAAATCACTAAATCCTATTTAAGTTCCGTTTATTATCAAGAGTTGATTTCTCACTGTAGCTGGAACCAAACGCAATAGCAATTACTTTCCTACGTATTTGCTTAAGTCTTTTTTTACGATTTAAAGTCTTCGTTATTGCATTAGATTCTGTAATTGCCAATTTAAAGACGTTAAAATTACTTGCAAATGTATTCAACACTTTGAAGATTATGGAAAAAATATACTTTTTAGTTTTTTAAAAACGGGCAAAGTTATAATAGTTATAATAGCCGTTGACTTATGATGAGTGCTTTATACCATACTTATAGAAAAATGGTATATTGTGGTGACTAAATCGCATTAATCTATAACTGGGCATCGAACGGATTCAAAAATATTTAGTTCGTTGCACTTTATAATGACAAAGAGTCGATAAAACATTCATCAATGAACCATATTTCATTATCTATCTATCTATCTATCTATCTATCTATCTATCTATCTATGTGTGTGTGTGCGTGTGTGTATGTGAAAATGAGTGAAGATAATCACATGCATGAATGCTGTGAGTATAAGTATAAATCTATCTATATCTTTTATTTTTATATACTTTCACACAAATATTTCTGTTATGCAACAAAAAATATATTCTTGACCCATTTACGTAATTTTTAAAAATATTTGCTTTTCCGTCACGAGTATCATGCGTATACTTCATTAATTCCATAGACTTACAATTCCATAGCTATAAAATATACTGAGCAAACGGGTTACTGGCACTTTATCACACACACACACACACACACACACACACACACACACACACACACACACACACACACACACACACACACACACACACACACACACACACACACACACACGCACGCACGCACGCACGCACACACACACACACACACACACACACACACACACACACACACGCACACACACACACACACACACGCACGCACGCACGCACGCACGCACGCACGCACGCACGCACGCACGCACGCACGCACATGTGTGTGTATGTGTGTGTGTGTGTGTGTAGTTGTCTTTGAAGGCTATAATAAATGAGCTAGGTAGAAAAACACCGTAAGATACGAGAAAATTATTTTAATCCTTCGATATAATCATTTATTCCGTTTACCCGATTTCGTATCCAGCAGTGTTTGTTCATTAAACGCTATTATGATAGCCCTTCAAACACTATTTCTTATACACAACGTACAATGTTTCGAGCAAATTAAAACATCCCTTAGGATTAATAATCAGGTTTCAAAGACAAAGGTGATTTTGTCAATTGGGTTCGAATTCTTCGACCGGCGGTAATTAGTATCTTCTACACTGTTTATTGCATAAGCATACATGAAACATTTTTATTTGTAGACAATAATATATATATATATATATATATATATATATATATATATATATATATATATATATATATATACCTTTCTCTACTTTGTGTGCATTTCGTAATGTGTTTACTTTACTGTATGCATAACAAAAGCCATTACAAAGACTCCATGTTCCTACTAAAATTTCTACGATATTTATAAACGTCGCTAATGTAATTTTGTCAGAAGAAAAGCAATTAATTTTAAGTATCCATGACATGGAAAAATCAAATAAAAGTACTCAACATCTGTATTTTTATAAAGAATCTATAAGGAGGAGATGACCTTCATGAAAGGAAGATTTTTAAGCGACTGCATGATCAAAACCAGATGGATGCATTGAAACAACAAAGAATGGTGCCAGGTGCAACCGCGACCCCTGTCGGCAGAGAGGAATGTTTAATTCAGAGATAACTGTAGCTTAAAATAGCGCCACGTAAGATACCAGCTTTTAAAATCTAACAGTGCATTAGTATGCTCATAAGCGTGGCGTTGAAACATAAAAGAATGTGCATTAATTATCATACGCTGATGAATGATGAAGACAACAACAACAACAACAACAACAACAACAACAGCAGCAACACGAACACCAGCACCAACAACAGAAACACCAACAACATTATTTCAGTTTGAGATAAGGTATAAAAATAGCGGCGAAGGCAATAACCAGATTCGTTACAAGAAGGTCGAGGGTGATTCTGATCATTTGTTCTGGAGGCACGCTTAGAGTTTAATAGATATTTATGTAAAACATAGAATGATACCCGCCCCAGAACTGGTAAAATAAACTCTCCAAATGTAACAGACCGAAGACGTACGTATGGCGGTTATATGCAAATGCGGAATGACGTCACGGCAAGGAAAAAGAACAATACTATAGAAACAAGAGAAAGATATTTGAAAGGACAGAGGTCAGAGAGAAGGAGCACGATCACATTTTATTCGGGAAAGTACCCGGAAATAAATGTCGTTGTTACAAAAAAAAGTAGTTGAATTATTACTTGCTCTCTGTTCCTTGTAACGTACTCTACTACAACGTGTTGGGTCCTTGCTATCTACATGTTAACGCGCGTGTAAACGTATGTAACGTTACACAAATAGGACACTTTTAACCCACTTGTCCCTTTACTAAGATTAAAATCAACGCATAAAGATAATAAATCTTATGTCTAGAATCTCTATTTCGGTTTTAAGAAAAGTACATTACATAATTTTGATTATTTAAAATGTCTAAAATTGAACCTTACGCTTAAGGATCTTAAGGAGACATTAGAATTCAGGGAATCTTGTTTTATTTTGCAATATGAATCGATCTCCTTGCAAATTTCATGTATTTGAATTTTCAAATGGGAATTTCTACAAGTCTATTTGTTAATTGATGTCTAATTCTTATTGTCAACATTTCACAAAAATCGGAGGCATCTGAATTTCCACGAAAATCCCCCTTTTTACTCCCTTTGCGTAAAACTAAATTAAACTGGATATAGCTCACATTACACGCCTTACGCATAGCAGTAGTTTTCAAAATTCTTAATGATCAATTAATTTATTTAAGCGTGAATCATGTATTACCAATGTATGAACATATACACATACTAAAATTTATATAAATAGAGACTAGACGACCCGTGACCCACTGAGTCAATGTTTGTACATTGTTCATTTGTTCATTATTGTTCATTTGTTCATAAAGTTAGACGTCCATTCAGAAAGTTAAAGAATAAAATTGCCGTCTGCCTTCAATTTAACGGAAATTAACGAGATTTCGCGAATAAGTTTCGGGGTGACATTTACGAAACACACACACACACACACACACACACACACACAAAAAGAAAACACTGTTTACCATTTTAGATGCCATTGCCGCTGCTGTTGTAGTTGTTGTTGTTGTTGTAGCTTTTCTTCTAGTTCAGCGAATCAGAATTTTTTTAAATAGTAACTGGTGGTTGTCTACCATCTGTGAGGTCCTTTTGATTGACGATAGCTATTCATTATACATGCAATATTGAAGACCAGAATTGGGAAGATTTATAACAGAATACACAAAGGAATGGCGGTTACACATGCGCATAAGCAACTTCCCTACCCCATATCATTCCTAATAGTCCTTACTTTTTATACACAGAGAAAGATTCATCCTGGATTTTCACCCGAGCACTGTTAGCTGAATAGCTCTAATACTAACACGTGACCATCACCAGAGAAAAAGATTGGCTTTACGAGGATGTGATTGTTGTGTAATAAAACAATAATAACGTCATCCTATCAAAACCCTCGTTGTTCCGGTGACTGACCAGATAGACAATCGCTTATAGGTTGATCCATTACTTACGTTATTTATTTACGTGATACTTTTACTATATGGCATAATGTACGGCATAATCGCTTTGACACACCGGTTCTCGTCAGATCACCGGAGTTAAGCAACGTTGAGCCTGGTTAGTACCAGATGGGTGACCATTTGAGAATTCTAGGGGCTGTATGTGCTCTCCGCTTATCTCGGCATTTGTTTCCAGTCGTCCTGTACATACACTTCACTTGTCACTGGTATTTAACCGTGGCCTTCGTTATAAAGATGGCCGGCCAGCTGAAAAAATGACGTCATCGCCGAGGTCCCAACAAGCAAGATATGTGGAACTCTTAGACTGTCAATAATGAACAGTAATTTTTACAGACAGCGTTACAAAACTTCAAAATTGGATTAAAATAAAGAAATAAAGAAAGAACACGATTTATACTGAAAATCATCTAATATTAATAATAAAAAAAAACAAGTTATTTGTTTAAGTATATTATAAGCAATTGAATATTTCGTTGTATTATAGATTTTAAAGATTAGAATGCGTTCTTTAATTACTTATAAATTACATTTTAAAAAAGTGAAGGAACACGATTTGATTTGAAATAAACTTGAAGTTTATTTAATATAATTAAATGAAGATTATGCATGTAAGATTATGAATATTTGAAGCAGAACACAAGCAAAACATTTGATATGAGTTAAGACAATAAACAAATATTAAAATTAAACTTTTTTTTAAAGCAAAATGAATATTTTTTTAAATCAAAATGAATATTTTTTAATCAAAATGAATATTTTTAAATCAAAATGAACCACAATATTTTTTTCAAAATCAAAAACAATATTTTTAATAAATTCATGAAATATTGCACAGTAAAAAAATTAACCTAAAGAAAAAATCATGTTTCTTATTTAAGATTATTTCACCACATAACAAAAATAACATGCAAAATCATTTTTTTATATCCATATTTTCAGTTTGTTAAAATACGTGGGTTTGTATTACTGTACACATAGATTCGAAAAAGTTGTCAAAAAACAAATATATAACAAATAAATGTTATCAAAGGCAAGATAAGTTACTTTTCTACCAAACTGGATATATTTTTCGTGTTTTTATTCAATGTAACATGTTTATTCAGCTCGAAAAACATAGTGTTTACCGATGTATTCGAAAATTCCAGATGGCGTCTGATTCTCTCTTTAACACGGTAAGTTTGGGAAAAGGTGTTATAAATACAAAACCGGATAAAATACTGTTAAGAACTCGCTCAATATATGTTACCGTGACATAGGTTGACATATATTCGGCGGGTTTTTAATAGTATGTTGTATAGTTTTTTATTTATAACACCTTATCCCAAACTTACCGTGTTAAAGAGAGAATCAGACGCCATCTTGAATTTTCGAATACATCGGTAAACACTATGTTTTTCGAGCTGAATAAACATGTTACATTGAATAAAAACACGAAAAATATTTGGTAGAAAAGTAACTTATCTTGCCTTTGATAACATTTATTTGTTATATATTTGTTTTTGACAACTTTTTCGAATCTATGTGTACAGTAATACAAACCCAATTACGTTAATGAAATGAATTGTACTTATTTACTATGCCTCCCCACGGGACAGAGTTAGACACCAGGGTCGTTTTTTAACGTGGAGAAAAGGTACAAAAATAAAAATTGTCTCAGTCGTGAAGGATTTCTCCTCCACCGAAAGAGAACAAGAAATAGAATGCAGCATCTGGAGAACAGATACTACACTTTGATCTGGTCCCGAAGGCCAAGACTGTTTAAGACCACGACTGAACGCGCGTTTTTTTTTTTTTTTTTTAGTTTCATATATATATATATATATATATATATATATATATATATATATATATATATATATATATATATATATATATATATATATATATATATATATATATATATAAGTATTTTTAAATTTTATCTTTCTAGCTTTAAAAAAAAGTTTAAAAATTTTATCAGCCGGCATAATTTATTTTTAAATATTGAAAAATTTCAGGAAAATTAATTTTTGTTAGATTTTTAAACGTGTGTCAACAGCTTAAAAAAATCGTGTTTTAAAGAGTCGATGTTGTCTCGCATTTTCACTAGTTTTGTATGCTGTAAAAGATTTTTTTTTAATATTAGCAATTTATTTGAAGCTTCTTTTGAATGGTAGAACATTTGGGATGATAATATTGAATTAAATTATAGTTACATCGTGTTAAATACAGGGGGGGGGGAGCACGTTAAAACTTACTTTGCTGAATGGAGATGGTGTAAAATCTTTTTTTTTTTACTGCATTATAATTCTTTATCTTTCGGAAATGAAAATACTGTCACTTTTTGGTCCTTTACGATAATTTCCTCAGCAAGTTGGAACGATGCACCGTGAAGGCATTTTAATAAAAAAAGAAATATTACACTGACTTCAAGACGTTACGAATGCCTACCGGTGACTACCGGTGTCACCGGTATGGACTATCCGTGATGACGTCAGCAGATTAAATTATTTTTGCTCACCGGCCATCTTGTCTTTTAAGACGGTCTTGATTTAACAGTGTCTACTCAGGAGAGGTGTGGTTGGAGACTGCGCACCTCCCGCCACAAAAATTTCACGCGTAGGCACCCCTTCGTGGGTATCCATAGTCTATCAAAGACTGAAGGATCCCTATATACTTTCACTATCTTTTTATGTTGTTGCTGCTACTACTCTTTTTATTACTCTTCTCATACCACATATCGCTCCCTATTCTTACCTTCTACCACTTCTCATCTAATTTGCTCTTTATCCTACTGTCTAAACTATTCACTCTACAAACAAGCAGGAACAAGCGAGAATGATCAGTCTCAGTATAATCTCGATTAGTTGAAAGCGTTCAGTTATACCTTGTGAAGTTATAACATTTCTTATCCTATTAGTACACACGTCTTTTTATGAATGCTAGAGTACAGACATCTGTTAAAGTTCAAGAAGGATCTAGAACGATGATAGTTTACTTAAGAAACCGGTGTCAAAAATGACTCATTGCCAGTGGCGGGCGGATGCCAAGAGATAATGAAAGAAAAAAAATGGCTGCTCACGTTAAACAAATTTAATTGAGTTTCAGAAAAAAGTTACAACCGAATTTAAGTTATAGCTAAAAGAAAATTTGGTGCTTATGCAAATTAAAACATAGGTGAAAATCGAATTCCAAATAGAAACTCTTTGATATGCTTATATCTGTCACAAATAGGTGTCCTCACCAAAAACTAGGGAAAATTATCAAGTAGAAGTTTCATTAAAGTACAAATCAATTTTATCGTATTTTGCATGAGTGGTTAATTTTTTAGAGAAATAGGTCGCTGAATTATCTCCCGTGTTTTCAGAAAACTCTTCAACGGAATTATCTCCCGTGTTTTCAGCAAACTCTTCAAAAATTACGTAATACGATAAAACTGCAGTTTACGACAAATTTGATTTTTATTTTTAATTAAATTTCTAATTTTCGCTGAGGATACTTATTTTGCCTGTGTGGCTTGTTTACCGAGGCTAAGTCATTCCTCGTGCTGTTTCATATTGATGTGCAAGTACCATGTTTTGTTGCTAATAACGACTCAGTAAATAAATCATTGCTTAACCCCGTGAATTGACGAGCAAGCAAATCAGCAGAGATTATGGGTCTTTGATTTTTGTCACTTTAAAACCATCTGGAAGCCATACTCAACACTGGTAAGGTTTTCTCGTCGAGTGAAAATGCTTATCTCTGGCAGTTTGTAAGCATTATATTTTTGTTAGTTCCCTTTTTTGTTTTTAGTGCAAATATTAGTTTCATCTTCATCGAGCAAAAATAGACAATCAAAAGATATGGTAAGTTCGCCGTACACAGCACTAATCTCACGAGCGTCTTTGATTAAAGCTAAAAAGGTGTAAAAATGTTCATATTTCTTAACTTGACATTCCATTTAAATGAACTAAAAATAAACAGAAATTAATTCGATAAAATCAAATAAATAAAAATAGATTACAAAATGATTTCTAAATAGAAGAAAAAAACAAACAAACAAACAAACAAATAACAAAACACACACACACACACACACACACACACACACACACACACACACACACACACACACACACACACACACACACACACACACACACACACAAAGAACTCCAAATAATAAAAAAAAGAAAAATTCCAAAATTTGAAAATAGATAAAAGAGAACAACGGCAGGAACATAGTTTCCAAGTAATCGCCTTGTGGTAACCGACACCCGCTTCCAACATCTACGTCTTCATTTTATCACTTAGATTTCGAATGACGGGCCCATGGCTAATCAGATCGATAATATCTTGGTGTTTGCGAGGTCGGGGAGCTTTGTAACTGAACGCTTTCAACTAATCGAGATTATACTGAAACTGATGATATCGCTTTTCGAGACGCGGTTACCGGTAACGAATTCGGCTCAAACAACATTCTTGTTCGAGCAAGTCTTCGACTTTAGGAGAGTGGAGACACCAAACAGTCAAAATGGATAAATATCGCCAGTTTGAAGTTGGACGTTGGCGCCCAATTCAAGGTAAAACTTAATAACCGGTTCTCTCTTCTGCAAACCAACGGAGAATATCAACCCGAGACAAAATGGAATGTCCTTAAATCTGCTACCATCGACTTGGCACACGAACACCCTTGTGTTACGAACTGCCGTCATCAGGACTGGAGAGAGAAAAAAAGAAACTCTCCACCTTGCAGAGCAATCATGTGAAGCGTGAGTGACGGATGTGCAGACCTCTCGTCATCTGCGACGCCGTGTTACTCAGGCAATCAGCGCCGATAGAAACTGGCGAGAGTTTGCAAAAGACTTTAAGTGTGTAGCACCTTGTGGAGATTCCCGTCAATTTTACGGAATAGTGAAGTAGACAAAATAAGCTGAATGATTGAAGCGCTGGAAGGAGCACTTTAACGAGATGCTTTATCACCTTAGTTAAGAAATATGACCGTAAGCACCTGCTCCCCCCCCCCTTCGCTGAATGAAGTGAGGGACAGGATCCGCGAAATCTACAATGCTATGCTTGAGGTGGATGCCTCGTGGGTTCTATGCGTATTTGATGCAATTTGGCGCACTGAAACGCCCCTTCTGATTAGATCAAGGCAATGTTTCTTCCATTTTTCAAAAATGGTGGCAGAAAAATCTGCTCAAATTACTTATTCAGCTTCATTGATGTTGTGACGAAAGCCTTTGTTGTTCTCCTACTGCGTCGATTCCAAAGCGCCCGCGACTTCCTCACACGCCCTTCTCAAGACGGCTTTCGATCAGGCAGGTCTTCAACTTTCGGTGAACTCTTAAAAATCGTTGGGTATTTCTGCAACCAACAGTTTCGTTGATTCGCACCGTTGACCAAGGTTCGCTCTTAGGAATCATGCCGCCAGATAGTATGTCAACAAAATTTTTGCGGATTGTTGAAAGCTACTATGGGTCTATGAGGGCTCGTGTACGGGCCTACGGTGAAGAATAAGAGATGTTTGGGGTTAGGTCAGGCGTTCGACAGGGCTGTTCTCTCTCCCCCATTTTCAACTACGGGATCGATTATTTTATTTTTTATTTGTTTTTCTACATGGGAGTCACCACTTATCAAGGCTGGGAGGCCACTCGACGATAAGAATCAATGAATATAAGGTAGTAGTATAATACTCGTTAATGGTGTAAATTGGGTAAAATTTGATTATTTATGGAGACAACTCAACAAGAACTTATTTACATTGCACTTGAAAGCCATCATGTTATATTCAACTCGAAAGCAGGCCAGCGGAACAGTGTTCTGTAGGCGCAGTTCTGCGAAAGAAGCTTTTTTCATGGCATCTACGTTTAGATTTAGCCACAGTTAGATAGTGAGGGAAATCGCATATCGTGGTTGTAACTAGTCGAGTGTTTTTGTGAAAGTTTAGCAGGGGTGATGATAGATTGGAGTTCAGTCGAGCACTTGCCATGAAAATAACGATAGAGCAGAGAAGGCTCGCAACGTCTCTTCTGTGGGAAAGAGGTTGCAGAGAAGAGAAAAAGGCATCACCTACTAGGTTTTGAAGCCGGTTTTAAATTCTATCAAGGCTGCAGAGAGAGAGAGCTACCCAGGTGTGGCGACAGTACTTCATTTTAGGTGCGTTCCTGGCTCTTATACAAACAGAGGATTGCATCGGCAGTGAGATCCTTGATAGAGCGGTAAAGTGATCCAACCATTTTTCCAGCGTTCTTGGCAACAGATTTCATGTATGTGTTCCATTTCAGGTCAGGAGTGAAGGTCAGTCTCAGAAGCTTATCAAGAAATGAAGCTTCTTTCCCAAGACAAGAGCTATTCACTTCAATTAGAAGCGATTATTATGAAAAGAGAAAAGCTTAGTTTTTCGATGCATTAAAAATTACCAGTAACCTTTTCCCTCATTGCACCATGTTCTCAAGATCAGAAGAGAAAGAGTCAGAAAGATCTTGGTCATTGCTGGCCTTTGAAGTGTTTCCATAGATTGTGCTATCGTTTGCATAAATGTCTACTAATGATCTCAGAATATGATTTGGAAGATCATTGATGCAGATCAGGAAGAGAGTTGGGCCCAGGATATCCTCAACGAAACCGTTCAAGGTCACAAGAGGGTTGCGGTTGGACGAAACTGACATTGATATCGTCTTGCTTTGATCGACTTG
>NC_136487.1:90281406-90353906 GCF_053919585.1 Euprymna scolopes | reverse complement strand
TATTTCTTTACTATCCTTGTCAATTTTTTTGCAAATATCTATATTTGATTTTTTGTAATTTTTTGTAATATTTTCTTTAATAAGCTTGTTATATTCATGTGTAGTTAGTTTGTAGAAATTTTGCGTCTTATCTGCTTTAACGTAAAGGTAATCCGAGGTGTTGATTTTCTTAATGGTAAAATCCAACTGTTTTTGAAAATGATTCTTTTTCCTATGGAAAGACAGGCCTCCAATAAGATCCATAATGTCTGCTTCAAAAGCATCCAATTGGTCGATATGTGGTGCCGAATCTCGATTTTTGAAACCATGGTAATCCTTATTCTTGTTGTCATTTGAATTTCTCAGGAAGAAAAAAGCTTTCCACTTCATTCTCCTAAGTAGCTCCTCAGTTTTTAGAAGGAGGGTCATCTGGTAATTCCGATTGGTGGTGGTAGGAATATTTTTCAGGGATGTTAGGAAGTTAATTTTCTCCATGTTTAGGTAAAAACAAATCCAGCGTATAATAGTGCTCAACAGTAATGGAGCGATGATACTCGGGTTTTTTTTTTATATTCAAAAGTAATGGACTAATGAATTCAACGAGGTTGTTAGATAGTGCTCAATAAAAAGAGCTGATAATACTTGTTTTGTTTTCTCTATATTTTCTGTCTCTATTTCTGTCTCTATTCCTTTTTCCTCTTCTCAATCACTCTCTCCCCATTGTAATTTTTTAACTTTATTTAAATTGCCTCTCCCTTTTTACTTTTTTATTTAATTAAAGTCCTGTGTTTTAAGTTTTTTAACTCCAACTTCTAAAGAGTTCCTACCTAAAATAAAAATCCATTATTCATTGAACTTTTGAATAGTCAAGTCGCTGCCTGATGATATCTGTTGTTTGATTGAAACAAGTGGCTATTTGTAGCAGCGGGATGTGAGCATGTTTATATAACAATAAACAAGTATTATCAGCTCTTTTTATTGAGCACTATCTAACAACCTCGTTGAATTCATTAGTCCATTACTTTTGAATATAAAAAAACCCCGAGTATATATATATATATATATATATATATATATATATATATATATATATATATATATATATATATAATCTGGTTATTATACAGACATTATTGGCTACATATGTGTATACATGTTCCAGTGGAATCCCAATTTAATGATAACAGCTCATCAAACAAACAAAAAAAAAAGAAGAAAAGGGATATTGATACGGGAGTCAAAATTACATTAGTTTTTTTGAAAAAGATATTTGGGCGTGGTTTACGTTCTGGGAGAAAGTAGGGTGTATACTTTGTGAATGTAAGCAGAAGTGGTTTTTGGATGGAGGTGTGGTGAAGGAAGGCAATAGGGGTTAGGTAACGAGGGAGTACGATTTCGTGTGGTTAAGCAGTCGCAATGGAGAGGTGGTGTATTCTTTTAACTTGGCGGTTATTTATTGGCCTAAGCTTTCGTTTTGATCTGAAGTAATATTATACTCTTATCGTCGCTACTTTCCTATCTTAGGTCTTTATGGCTGTTTTTCTTTTCTAGTGGCGACTTCATTTTCCTATTAACAGGTTTTATTTATTTATTCATTTATTTATTTTATTTTATTCATTTATTTATTTTTTGTTTGTTTTTATTCCATTCTTCGCCTTTGCATCCGTTTATTTGTTTCAAGTTTTCAAATTCTTTCTTTCTTTATTTATTTCTTTGTTATTTATAAGATATATGCACATATGGTCAAATTAACAGTTAGTTGAATAGATGTAAGAGTTTATTTATACGATTTAAATATAGGTGGTATATAGGTAGTTATATTTCCTCCTCTACCGCGTGTCTGAGATTATTATCGTGGCAAAGGTTTTTATATCTATATATAAATTTAATTTCGATGGTTGTCATTTTTCATTTGGATTTTTTAATCCTTTTCGCAACGCTAGAATATATATATATTTGATAGGTTTATATGCTTCTTTTTTAGGAATAAGCTATTTAGACTATACACATGCAAACAGGTGCATAGTAGATTTATCTAAATTTGTGGAGCATTCCGTTCCTAGATTTCTCTAGTTAGAGTGTTTGTTATCGTTTGAGATCAATTTTTAGGTTGGTTACGAAAATAATTCTTGAAGGTATATATTAACATTCCAATAACAAACGTGCTAAACCCATAGATTATTTTAATTAATCATTTTCTGGTGTTTAATTATTAATTATGCAAAGTGTACTCACCTTTATCCAATTGGTGGCAAATTGTGTTTCTGTTCGTTTAGTTTAATATTAAACAGTGACGCATGAGATGATGTTGACGGGTAATGAGAGGATGGCTCCTTCCTTGATTAGCTAAGTTATTTATGCGAGCCTTTTCTCCGACGATTTTCCGTGAGTGCCGTTATTAATTAGCCATACAAAATGAGTAGTGCAAGGTAGGTATAATTATTAATATTTATAACTCCAAAGCGCACGAGCAGAAGCCGTAAAGTTATTTTATTTCATAAGTTTGCTTAAAGCAATATGTATATAGAAGGCTATCACAATGCAAAAAGTGGAAATAAATACTGATTACACAGGCCACAAAACACGGGCAAGTTATGAACATTTGTTGACTCCGAAAAGTTAGACGGATGAGAAATTCAGTAGAGTCGGATGTTTATAGTATAACTTTTAGCAATAATATCGTATTATTCAGATACAAATACCCTACCGCAAGGTAGATAGCAAGAAGTTTCTGTGATAAACTTCTAAGATTGACTTTCACTCCAGATCTGAAATGGAAGACGCATCAAGTCTGTTTCTAAGCTCGCTGAAAAAATGATTGGATCGTCCTACCACTGGAAAATGTACCTCACGCCTGACGCAATCCTCTGTCTATATAAGAGCCAGACACATCCTAAACTGAAGTGCTGCTGTCATATCTGGGGAGGCGCTGCTCGGAGCCTTCTTTTTTGCCTTCACATAATGCAAAACCAACTCCCCAATCTAGTCCGGAATGATTTATACTCTTATTTATAGCCTCTTTTACACAGAAGAACTGTTATCAGCCTCCGTTATATCGTTATATTCATGGTAGGTCTTTAACTGAGTTCCAATTCCTGGTCCTCCTTGCAAAGCGTTCACAGCAAGAACCTGCCTAGCTACGCCCATAGCAAAGAATAATCACTTTCTCTCTCTGTAGCCAACACGAAACTCCCATGAAGAAAGCTTTTTCCCAGAACATTCCATTTGTTGAACAAAATACCACGAGGTTGCTTCAAAACTATCAACAGCATGGTTGCCTTCAAGTCTAATGTAATCAAATATTCACCCATTGTTTCTAATCCTCTCACGGTAACGATCACTATCCAACTCTGAGAATCTCTTCAACCTTCATCCTCGAGTGGATTTCCAGCCTTGACCTTTTAGTAAAAAAGGTATAATATTGTGTTTTTTATTTACGAACAATGCGTAAATTTTATTTAGCGTTCCTATTTTTATATTAAAGGTTCTAATAATCCTGGTTGGGAGTTCTACAATGTACAGGATATCATTTTAAGGAAGAAGGTTGCGACAGAACCAAGATAACTAACGAACGTCGACATAAGGCAGAGTTCAAGCCTGCAACGTTTGCTTACTATCGGTGTCCATGTTACCCAGGTCCTTGTTACTGTAAACGGAGACTCGAACTATTCAATCACTTTTGGGTTCATTAACTAACACACGATTTAGATTTAGAGAGACTTTCACCACCCAATCTATCAATAGCCACAATTGTAATCCCTTCATAAATATAATACGCCGGGTAGAGGATGTCTTTTCTCTAACTCTCTGTCTTCTTCGATTTCAGCCTTTTTTCTCTTCATATTTGATATGTAAAGAGCTACATTACACTTTAGACGTGTGTTAAAAGGATTCTTAAGAAATATTTTCTCTGAAGTTTTTATCTTGAAAAAAAAAAAGGTATCTATTTACTCTTGATAACCATGTAAGTTTATGCTGCAATATATTTCCAATCTTCAGTCATCCAGTGTTTAATCATTGCATACATTATCGATTTTCTTACTGCTTCAGTGAATAAATTCACTTTTATTTTTATAACTTAAAGAAGAAAACGTTTCAATTCCATCGTTCAATTAGAAATATCTGCATGGATTAAAATACTGTTTACCAATTTAATTAAAACAAAAAGAACTAAATTAAGAGCAACATAAATAGAAATACAAAAGAAAACACAAACGTTATCTATAAATATGATAAACGTTATAGAAGTAGGCATTATCATTAACGTTCTCTATCTTCCTATCTCTCTTTGTATCTCCACTCTTCTCTTTGTGTATAGATATAGAACAGCCCTTCCTGTATTTTATGCCATTATAAAAAAATAACTCCCTTTCCAGTTATCAATTTTCTCAGCCAGTAAATACATTTTACATAACATAAATGTGAGAGAAAGAGGTATACAGTAGAACCCAGGGATACGGTAGCACTAGGATGCGACTTTTTCAGGTTATAATGTGGAATACGATGTTTTTCCGGCCCCTGGTTACGGTATTTACCCCGGCTTTATGGTGCTATTTGATTATATACATGTGTATTATATGCTGTGCTGTATTTTGTTACCAATTTTTAATGCCGTATCCCGGGGTTCTACTGTACAAAAAATCTGTCACAAATATTAATAAAAATAATATGCTCTTAATCTAAATTAGTGCCGATTTTAACCTAGCTAATCCTTTGATATAGCGAATGGTTTTTATTTTTAACTTTATAAATTAAAAAAAATCCTGTAATGCTGTAGTTTAAATACAATATATATATTGTAAGAATTAAAAATAAAATTTGCAATTAAAAAATAGAAAAAGAAATATAATATAAGTGTAAGAGAAATAGAGACACAGAAATTCACAATAACAGCATATTCTTAATTTGAATGAATACCAATATAAAAAAAACCCTGCACAAACGTCCATCAAGAACTACGTTATGAAGGTAGGCATTATTCAAGCTCTCTATCTTTCTAGTTCTCTTTGTCTCTCCATTCTCATCTCAAGTCTTAATTGACTTGATGAGTCAACGTTTCAAATAATTTCTCTAAATGTTCATATAATTAAGATTGATACATTAACATTGTGTAACCCCCCCCCATTAGCCAAATATAATGAAAATATAAACATTAAGTTGAATAATGTTTTCTACGAAGGTTGGCAAACTAATTGAGAACCTATTGAAGTATGAAACCCGTAAACTTGTTGGCCAATCTTATTTATAAAACCTTGGTAAAAAGAAACATGGTTACGATTGATAAAAGAGACGCCACACATTATATTCAACATAGTTATTTATTAATCAGAGCACCTAATAAAATACTAGTAAAATCTAAATGGTAAAACGAGCAAGGGACATTTTTCTAGTACATCCATTGTGTCAATCGTTCATTGTACCGAAACCAAGTACTTATTTATGTCTCTATATAAAATGCGAATAGCCCTCATGAATTCTTTTAGTGACATTCTTGAAGTGCAATCGATGCTAACACTCCAATTTAGAAGCTATTAGAAATGTGAAAATACCTTATAGTTGCCACTGTTCTCAGATCCATTCTGCCCTGAAGATGACCATCTATGTGTTAGATAGGATCTATCGTCGAAAACATATTTACAAAATAAATTAATCTACAAACCTTCCGGACACAATACGTACGTGCATTTTTTTGGCATAACACGACTGATATGCCATACAATCCAACAATTAAAGGTCATCAATTCGATTTGCCGAATCATTTATATAATAGGGTAATGTCGATTTCCCCCTGTCGCTTTGGCTATTATAGATTTGGAAGCAATAGTTTTTTCACTAACCGCTTAAAGCGCTTCTTAATGAGTATTTCCAAAAGATATGAGGCATTTCATATTCTTACAGAATTTCTTACATTTATTCTGGAAAAGCTGCTTCTCCCATCTACCTATTTCACAAAGAAGTTGGTCGAGATTTTTACTCTCCTACAATTATCTAATCACTCGCCTCTCATCTTCATTGAGGATTTTTGTAATATATATAGTTCATTTAAATAGATATTATTATTTCATATTTTATTTATTTACTAGCGAGGGGTACCCGGCGTTGCCCGGGTGTTTGGAGGTGTGTGTGTTAAAAAGAGGTGTAAAAGAAAAAAAAGTTTTGGTTGGAAGGTCGGATTGAACCCCGAAGCCTTGACGCGAAGGTGGAAACGAAAGTGAAGGTTTATGAAGCGAAATGAACAGGTGCGAGGAAGTCTGACCTATGTTTGCTCTGCAAGCCAAACTATTCGCGAACATATACAAGAAGAAGCGAACACATACGCTCACACACATTTTCGCTTTTATATTTATAGATGCCTCCCCCCGGTTTAGCTACTATATGACGGGAATAATTTTTCTTTAAATGAAAACAGCGGACTTTATTTTGTAAACGAAATAAACCCGTAATGATTTATGTTGAATTTGTTTTGTTAGTGTCCAACCTGGTGAAGAAATGAAACTGTATTTGCCCACCCCTGGTAAGCAAAAGGACCCAAATATGTATAATGTTATTTTTATGTGTTTTATGCGCGTAAAATTGAAAGAATTAATGGCAAAAACTGGGGGGAAAAATGTAAGAAAGGGTGTTACGAAATCATTTGTAGGTGTTTAGGACCCAAGAAAAAGTGAAAAAAAAAGAAAGAAAAAATGAAGGTAGCCCTGCATAATTTGACCCTAATTTTTGTGAATTTCCGTCAAACATTCATCGGGCGAGACCGCCAGTCATGGTTGTCAGCCGCAGAGTACAGGAAAATAAAAAAAACAAAGAAACAAAGTTACAAAACGAACTGGAATGAACACAATTGGGGGTGGGGGGAAGAAAAACTCACAGAAAACTTACCGTGTGAAATGCAATTATGTAACCCTTCTAATTGCAGCCCCCCCCCCAAAGGGGGAAAAATTAAAAATGAAAAAAAAAAAAAACGAAAAAAAGAAGAAATAAAAGAAATAATATCAGTAACCCATGTAATAGATGTAATCGAAAGTTGCGTTTCACCCGAGGGTAAAATGCAATTCCATTTTTTTAAGTAACTAAGAACTCAAACCGGTGTTTCCTCCCAAATTACCCCGTGGACGTATCCTCAACGGTGTTAAGTGGTCGCGGGGGGAGTATGAATGTAACAGAGAGAAAATATTTTACCACTTCCATTGAATTTTACAGGTTTTGGCAGTGAACTCTCACCAGAAAAAAATATAGGAATGTACGGTTATCGAGGAATTGTAAGGGTAATAGGCCTATAGCACACCTCAGATAATGTGCTACAGTTTGTGCACATACATTTGCATGAAATGTCTTGAGTTTTAATCCTATTAAGTTTTAATCCTATTAAGGTAAAACTCAGAGGGGAAATGACTTCATTTTATTTATACAGAGAAGAAGAGAAGAGATTAATTACTACATGCTACACTAGATTTGAAATATAAATAATGAACGCTCCCTTAATTTCACTTTAATTCTTCCAGTTGTTCTCAATGTATTCGAGGAATAAAAGAATATCGGATTCGATGTCAAATACAAGCACCGTTAATCATAGTAGGCATGACCTTTTTTCGACTATTCATGTTCTCTTATTTTATTTTTCTAAAATATTTTTCTTCTTATATTCTTCACGTGAAACAAATGACATTCAGTTTTTATTCAAATTTACTCACTAAATTCTGTCGATAGTTCTGTCAGCATATTCCGTATATTTTTGTTTCCACGTTGCAGAGTAGAGCGGAAATGCCAATTAACAAATAGCTTTTCAACATAGCAGGTTTTGGTTTTGACGTAAATTATTACGAATTTATGCTTCCTTTTGAACGTATACTACGTTTCCGCCTTTTAAATCTGTTAGATCGTAAGCAAGATATTTTCAGACACGCATTGAAAAAAGGTCATACAACGGTTGTTTCTTAGACTTCTTTGCCGAATTTGATTAGTTTCTAATGTTGTTATGGTGCATTTTTACTATTCCGCTTGTAGTAGTTAAGCTCCCCCCAGTTTTAACTATTTAGAGACGAAGATAGAAAACACTTTTAAATATTTTAGATTGTAGAATGTGTGCTTATTTCACAATATAAATTTAATGTAAAATGAGCACCGACTACCCGGACAGTTAGCTGTAAATGGAGACGTGCAACCAAGTGTTTTCTGTATTCCAATTTCACAGAAAGTCCATGAGATTCGAATCAAATTAAATTTATCCCTCATTGGTCGAGAACCGAACAGACAGAGATGAAATACAAATAAAACGAAAACGCTTTCGGGAAATAGAGGTTGCTTAAGTTAATTTTAATATAATATATCAGAACATTTGCGTGATAAGTAATAGTAACAGTTACCGACTCTGTTCTAGGTCATCTCCTTTGAATGAGAAGTCTTTAGATTATAGATTTCTATAAGACAACCATCTATGTTTGTATCTGTTGTTGCAAACTTAATAGTGTCATGGGTTCATGTCAATATGTATGTGGCTAAAACGCCCATCCTGATTGTCAAAAGTGCCGGGTGGAGATGACTGCTGCTGCTGAGTTAGCGTTTATATTCCAGTGCTTTTTGTATTCATATGATCAAATACAGCAGCAGGTGACGGCAATGACTGGGAATCTCAGTAATTCTTTGTTGTGAAAAATATTGGTATTTCATTGGGTAATACAAAAATAAAGAAGAAAAATTAACATTAATCGGATGAAATGAAAATGAAAAAAAGAAATAATATATGAAAAATAACAGCAACAAAAAAATTTGAAAAACAGAACAAATCAACAAACTTAAGCTTTTGTATATTTATTATGGTCAACATGAGAAAAAATGGAAGATTTTTTCTTAATCCTTAAAAAGGTCTCATCATTATATATATATATATATACACACACACACACACACACACACACACATATATATATATATATATATATATATATATATATATATATATATATATATAAAAAAGTGAAAAAGTGAAAATGTCTCTGTGTGTGCGTTTCTGTGTACATTTCCCTAACAAACTACTCTGTCAATTTCCGGTCTAGAGACTCGAGATTTGACATAAGGAGTATTGAGATTTGAGAATTTTTTAAATCGGTTTTCGGCCAAACATTTGGCTGTCAAAAGGTCAACGATTTGACCTTTGAAAACTCTGCCAAACTCCTCCGCCAATTTTGGGTCTAAACACTTGAAATTTTAGATGTAGATTACTTGGATATGAATCAAACTTTTTAATTTGATATGAGCCCAAAACAATAAATGTTAAGGGGCCAAAATTAGGGTCAAAGTTAAAAAAAATTTGACCTCTGCGGTCTCTACTAAATTACTCAGCCAATTTCTCGTCTAAACATTTAAAATTTTACATAAAGAGTATTCAGAGATAGCGCAAGCTTTTGAATCGGTTTGGGTCGAAAATTTTAGCTGCCAAGGGGTCAACGTCCCAAAGATTTGACCTTTGCGATGTCTAGCAAACTACTCAGCCAATTTTGGGTCTAAACATTTGAAACTTATATATAACAGGTATTCAGACATGCGGCAAGCATTTTAATCAGTTTTGGAATGAAAAATTGACTGCCAAAAGGTCAAAGTTGAAAGAGTTGACCTTTGCAGATTCTACAAAATTCCTCCGCCAATTTTGGATCTACAGACTTGAAATTTAAGATGTAGGTAACTTGCACATGGGTAATTCTTGGTATTTTGATTTAAGACCAAAATAATAAATTTTAATGGATCAAAATTAGGGTCAAAGTTAAAAAAATTGACCTCTGCGGTGTCTATGAAATTACTCAGACAAATTTTGTACTAAACATTTGAAATATTACATAAAATGTATTTACACGTAGGACAAATTATGAACAATACATAGGGTCCGAGCAAATATATATATATAAAATGAAAATTTGGAGTTACACTCGGTAAATTATAAAAAATTAGGAGAAATTTATTATTCAACAAGGAATACAAAATTAAAATTTTTTTCCTTAATCTATGGATTTTCAGCAAATGGCCCATCTCATGAGAGATGTTTTTAGTAAAATAAAGTCCATAAGTGGTCATAAATTTTGCTATTTAGCACATATTGAAAAAAAAACAAAACAAGGAAGCAAAGACTTAAAAGGGATATTCCATGGTGTAAATACAGAAAAAAATATCGACATAATCCTCAGGTGAAAAAGCAAATGAATAACAACAACAAATGGTAAATAATAAAAATTTAGAAAAATGCACCGCTGCCATTTTGAAGTACACTTGTTATCTTTACTAATCACGAAACGATTACTTTCATTTTCTGATGTCATTTAAAAATAATAATATTCGTAACGTGCAGTATATAATAATTTTTCTTTCTTCATTTTTTGTGCATCTCCTGACGAGTATATATTTTTTTGAATTGGAGTGTAATATTTTGTCATAATAAATATGGCTATGTGTAAGCCTTATTAACAACAATAAAAACGTAAATTTGTCTACTCGAATGCTTTATTTTCATTAGCTTCCACATCAAGGTGTAGGAAAGGGATGTGACCTTCGTAAACATAAGCCCCGTTCACTAAGTCTGGTTGGTCTGCTGACGTCACAGATTTTCGTAACAACTTGAAGGACAAATGTAATTAAAAGGTACACTTTTACCCGAGCAACTACAATAAAGTAAGTGAAACTATTTTTATTTTTTAAAAGTATATTTAATTAAAACTTAAAGTAGTTTCGCGATTTAATAAATGAAAGAAAAAAATCTATATATTGTTGTATAGCCGGGGGTTTCATATTAAACATTCATATTCATGGGGACATTCATATTGATGAGGGGAAGATACATTTATACGTATTACAGTCCTGTGGATTCTTATAACACAGGAGGGGACAGTCATTACTTATGATGGAGAGAGACACTACTTAGGATGGGTTATACAAAGTTCATATAAGATGAGAGGACACAAAGTTCATATCAAGGATTACGCGCTACATTTTGCTGTTGAATGACGACACGACACAGTTTTACAAAAACATGATGATGACTTTATTATCAGATCGACCAGTCTAATGATGACGACGTCACGGAATTCAAAGTCGTTTTTACATGTTTAATGTTCTACCCCTTCGCCTTTGAGGGGACCCTGACCATGTCAGTTCTGTCCGACCGACTCGTCTGGTATTCGATCCGGACTCGACCGCCTCCTGTCTCCGTCTCAACATCTGCTAATCCTCTTCTATTATTGAGAATCCCTTTCTGCTATGACGTCATATGTGTGTCTCTAAATGTGATCGACTCACGTGGCTCAAACATACATTTCCAAAACACACTTCTGCAACAAAGAATTCTCACTAACCTATTTTTCAATATATTTAGTTTCTATTTTTCGTTCTTCTCTAACTGACCTTATTTTAATTCAGTTTTCATAAAAGGAATTGAACAATTAAATTCTTTTTACAACAACATATCTAAACTATTTTATATGAAATTGAGCAATGTGAAATTCTAACATTCCAATCTGAGTATATTTTGAACCTTGCTTACAGAGTTCGAATCTCGGTCCATCCTAATCTCATTCTCACTTATTTAATGTTCTTCTTACAAGAAATGGTGACCATTTTTCTTGTAACATATACAATTTGGCGATTAACAAAATTTAACATGGCTTAAACTAGCCATTTTTACATTAAAGATTACACGTTTTTAAATGCGTTTTAAATAAGATTTTGCAATTTTTTTTCTTGATAATATAGCAAAAAATATGTTGAATTATTCTTATTTCAACTTATAAAAAAAAGCGAATTTTGGTTAATTCTATAGCTCATGCCCATCCGATAAACCAGGAAATTTCAATTTATAATGTTTTAGTTTTTAAAACTGCTAAACAAATATTTTTTTACATGAGATTGTTTTTCAGTCCGTCATGCTAATAATAAATAACATTTTCCATTAAGTATGTTTTATATATTTTCGATTTATTTTTATTTTTCTATTTTTCGATATGAGGTAGAACCACTTTTGGTCTTAATTACGATAATGTTTAAACGTCTCCATTTTCTTTAAATTCATTTAACTTGTGTAAGTTTATCATTTATACTTCAAAGTTTTTGTGTATAGTCATATTTAAAAAAAATGTTTGGTGTAAGCATATAAAATTCGACAATTAGTCATCAATAAGCCAAAATTTGAATAAACGCTAACCGAAATTGTTAATATAACTGATTAAGTTTTATTTACCCGGATTGTGTTCATATAAACTGATCAAAATTTAGGGAAGCTGAAAAAATTTGAAATCTTAAATAAAATCAAAGTACTTGCTTGTTTTCTTTAAAAATTGGAAATATTAATTACACAATAAAAGGTTTGTATAACATAATATTAGAATCGTATTCACATTAGTTATTTAGAATTGCTATCTCAAAGTGAATAAACACGTTTTTATTAACTTTTACTTGCCAATAAAAAATTCTGGTTTATTCAATATCCTCGTTTAAATGTCGTATTACCTCACGAAACACCAACATGTTTCCATAAACACGTAAAGTAAACTTAACAAATGGTTATGAATTTCTTAGTATCAAAAAGTTTTATAACCCTTACAAAATAATTCATCATTTAATCAGTTTTTGATTAAATTTTTGATATGAACGAAAAAATAAAATGTCTATATCTCAAATTCACGCCATTTTATAGCATAGGTTTTGTTTAGTATCTTTCATCTTTTTTTAACACGGGAATAAATTATATTAGTGTTTTTTTTTAAATGATATTTCTTTCCAAAATTTTAACTAGCTTATCGGTTGACTTTATTTAAATTTATTAATTATTTGTTTACATTTTAAAAAGTATTCATGGTTTGTCTTTTGTTTTAGTTAATTATTGGTTGTTGATTCCCTAAATTCATAATTCAGTTTTTGATTGTATTTTGTTTAAAAACATATGCAATTTTACATAGATCGTAACTAATAATATTTTCAACATAACAAATACTAGATTGGTATTATTGTAACTTTATTAAATTATAATTATAAGAAAATTATAATAAATTGCATATTTAAAATTTCAATAACTTATGTAAGAAAAATTTATTTTCAAATTGTTCACAATCAAAATAATAAACGAATTTTAGTCTTAACAGTCTACAAAACGAATTTACTTTAACGCAGAATTAAACTATACATTTTGAATTCTTGTTTTTGTTTTAATTTATATTGAATAAAGTCCAGCCTCTCTATAAATTGAATCACGTTCTTTTCTTTTTTCAAGTGCAATTTTAAAGTTTTCTAAAGGGTTATTTTAAAAAGCTCTCATTCATTATCATCTATTCAACGGATTTTACTCGCTTGTATCACTAGTATGACGTTACTTGAACAGTGAAGAGGCCTATGTATACGAAGGTTACGGAAGCGAGAAACTCTTTTTTTTTTTTCAGGATTACTACCCTTTCCCTTGATCGTCGCTCTATAATGTTTATCAAGGGAGCATCAATTACCATTTTTGAATGTTTAGTATAACTCGATGGAGGATTGACTTCCGGCCAATTAACGAACATTCAAACGAGCCGATTTAGTAATATCAAGATTCATAAAATACTCTCAACGATTGCGGGGTGATTTCTTCAAAATGATAATAATACCCATAAAATATTACTTCTTTCTGCTGCTTTCTATACCAAACTTTACACGATTACCAAAGTGATGCGTAATTTCCATTTTTTCACATTGGTGCTACCAGATCAGGCTTTTTAAAGATATCGGTTTCCTAACTAAAATGCACTCTTTTTGCAAAACTCAATCATGTTTTACAAAACCATAATTTGAAGCAAACAAAAAGTTCTCTACAAAACTACACACTATGAATTAATATTTGAAGATATAAACATCTTGAAGCTTTTACCAAAATGATTGCACCCAAAAAGGGTTGATAGGCCGTAAAACAAAACGTTTAAACGAAACCCTATCAATAAACATTTGCATATATAAACAACTTGAAGTATAAAAACTTTTTTCTTCCAAAATTCGGCAAATAACACGAAAAGGGTTGATATGCTGTAAAAACAAAACAAAGTAAACACGATGAATAAATATTTGCACATATAAACAGCTTAAAGCATTTTGGGCATCTGCTACTAGTGTCTCGCTCCTAGACAAGGTTCAAAAGAGAGTCGCCAACCTAATAGGTCCTGAACTGTCATCTAAGCTTCAGCCTCTGTCCCATCGACGAAATGTTACATCCCTCTGCCTGTTCTTCAAGTACTTTAACGGTGAATGCTCTGACGAACTGCAAGCACTTGTACCCCCTCGGTGTAAATACCCCCGACAGACCCGACAAGCAGCTAAATCCCACCCTTTCACAATAGAGATCCCTAGTTGTAAGAGAGCCTTCTACTCCAGTAGTTTCTTCCCCAGAACCGCTAGACTTTGGAACTCCCTTCCGGGACCCTGCTTCCCCAACTGTGCTGACATGCAGAATTTCAAGTGTAACCGACATCTTGCTGCCCAACTCCCTACATAGTACCCCTGTAACTTATGTCCCTGATAGTAGCCCCCTACATCAAAGTGGCGATGTGCCTTGTTTGGGGTGTAAATGTTATTAAAAAAAAAAACAAAAAAAAAACAAAAAAAAAACAACATTTTCCCAAAATGACAAAACTCGGCATAAAATAACACGAAAAAGGGTTGGTGTGCCGTAAAACAAACAAATCAAACTATTGAGTTCTTTCATTACAAGAACTCAACCTATATACGATACGAGAACATACAGTTTTGAATTTTTGGTTGATTCAAATTTCTTTAAAAATACAATTTTGAAGCATTAATAGTGAAAATGAAAAAAAAAAAAAAGAAAATGAAAAAAAAAATGCGTAAAACTTTTAAATTCCGTCTTTGGACAGACAGATAAAAAACTAAATATAATATAGATTCGCAATGCTGCTATCTTGTTTTTACAGCCGCCTTTTCATACTTATCTTTTCTTCAGCCCATGCGCATCTTTGTGGCATTTTCGTTATCTACTTACAATTATACCCTTTCCTCTAAAATCTCGTAGTATTTTCTTTCTTTTTTTTTTTTTTTTTAAATATATTCGTTCAGTTATTATCTTTTAATGTCATTCCTCTTTTCATCTTTCTTTTTCTCAAAGTTTTCTCCCGCATATTTGCGTTCGCTGGGCGTGGAACAGATGACGCTGGCTGTCGAATGATGGGTGTTGAAAAGTAAACATCAGGTTTCCAATATGGCGCCCATTTCATCCGGTGCCGCGAGCCTTGACAGAAAAAATGTGTCATTTTGTTTTGATAACTAAGTATTACGAATCACGCGTGTTATGAATAGGTAAAAATTGTATATTGTATTCTTTTTAAATATTATTATTTTTTTACCATTTATTCAATGTCTGATTTTATCCAGGACAGCGTTAAAAAAGAAAATCATTTGGACTGTGTAATCAAAGACATGCGTGTAGAAAAATACAGCTTTCTCTTGGAGATGTCTAAACGTAATTTAGTGTTAAGAATAAATGTTTAATTTTTTTCTTTCCCTGGTTAATGTTTATATGTTTTGTCACCGTCTTTAAACGCTTTCAGGAACAAATCATATTAAGTTTTAGTCAGCTTTAACTAAAATGAAATGTTGAAGACCTTACGCGTTTTTATCTTAAAAGGGTGAATATTAAATAAGAGAAACACTAGTTAAATTAAAAAAAACAGCTCAACTTAAAATTTCAAAAGGGAAAATTCAAATAAAACCAATCAACTTCAAGTAAAAGAATCTAAAGTTCAAATAAAAAAATGTTTGAATCAACCAATCAACTCTGCAGATTAAAAATACATTCTAAACGTAATTTGATGTGGAAAATTAATATTATTTTTTGTGTTTTTTTAATTCTAGAGAATGACTGTTTGAATTTAATAATTTAATAAAGAATTTAATAATTTAGTAGATAATTTAATAGAGAATTAGAGTTTAATAATTTAATAGAGAATGACTATTTTAATTTCAGTATTGACTTTTTTCAAGGCACCACGTTTGAAACCTAAAATTAGAAAAAACATTTTTAAATTTAAAACCTGAAAAAACAAAACAAACAGAAAAAAGTTAAAAAACTAAATAATATTAAAATATTACATTTTCTTACGTCTGGGAAAAAATATGGTAAAATCGCAGTTTAGTGACCTGAACATGTAACAGAGAGACGTACTCTGCTACAACATGTTGGGTCTACATGTGTAAACGTGTTTAACGTTATAAACATAATACGTTGAAAAATTATTTAAGGCGATAAATATTGCTTTATCTTGTTTTTGTTTAATGAGGAACCATTTAAAGTTAAATATATTTAGTAATGTGATTGTAATATTAATAACATACTTGAAATGTGTACACATGCTAAAATAATAACAAACTTCCGTTTGTATGAAGACTCTACTATTTCTCTTGCGATTATCTCCTGTTATATAAATCTCATCTGTCTGTTAGTGTGTATGCATGTATGTCTCACTAAAACTTTCGACTCACGCGATCAACACTAAAAAATTGGTATAGTTTAAAAGCTAAGTCTCTCGGCCGACAAATATCTAAAAATTGGCCCAAAACGTTCATTCTTTCATCGTCAACTGGGCCGGTTTTTACAAGGAGGGGTCACATTTTTCGTCGAAATTTTTGCAAAGTCATCGTACACGTTGCAATGAGAAAGCTTATTTTGAACTGCGGTAACGTCGTGTGGGCGCGGCGACTAAACCGTTCGTTTTTTTCACTTCCTTTTCCTCTTAGCGTTACAGGTTTGAGCCTATCTGCCTACTTACTACTTTTTTTTTGCTTTAGCACGGGTACTCGCTGATATTTACATATTTTTTAGGGGGTTGGTTAATTTTTTTTGAAACGTTTTTAGGGCTCCGTTAATCAATAAAACAAAAACATCTCCACACCAGGGCAACGCAGGGCAACGCAGGGTATCCCCGCTAGTAATAAATAGATTTTAACTTGAAATGGTTTACTACTATGTAACAAAATCAACAAGATGAAACAATAGTTATCGTCTGTAAACAATTGTTCAATATGTTCATGCCACTAAACTGCGGGTTTACCAAAGTTAGTTGTTCTAATGTTTTTCACGCCTTATTTTCTGCTGTGTAACAGCGGGTGGATGTAAGCAACATGCGTACGAAAGGATGTATTCATTCGATACCTGCGTATTGCACATCTATAAGTTGAGTTAAAAAACGAGCCTTGGTTAGTTGACTGATTAAGCTACGTCACCATTTTTTTGTTATTAGATTCATCCCAATAATCCTACAATTCCTTTGTTATGTGACGACACTAAATTTGTCAACATCGAACAACATTCTACCAGTCAACTCTACTCGTATTATTTTCAGCCCATTTTAAGAACCCCTCTCCCTTCAACAAAACGACTTGCTTTATGTTTTATGTACAAAAAAGGCTCCAAGGCCAGTCGAGGATAAGAGATAATGGGATTGCCGAGTGGACGGCGAGACAGTACTGTAAGGATTGGAGATGATGGTTAAAACTGGATAGAATTTGATTATTTAAAAGGAGGGGTTAACAAAAAATTTGTTAGCATTGAACTTGAAAACGACCATGTTGTAGTCAGTTCGGAAAAAGCACCATGTTATTGGGTTCCACAAACGGATAGTTATTGAAAAACAAAACTTTTCTCGTGGAAATTCCGTTTAGTTTCAAATACGCAGATGAAGAAATGGAAATTATTTACAGCAGTTGTATCTAAACGAGATTTTCTTATAAATGTTTTACAGGGCAGAATCATAGATTGGAGCTCAGTCGAGCATTTACAATAGAAATAACGATAGAGTGGAGAAAAACAAGCAACGTTCCTTCTGTGAAAAAGAAACAGGTAGATTTCCGGGATCAAACTGACCTTAATCATTGTTGTGCTTTTCATACTGAGTCAAGGATTTGTCTATGACAATCAGTTTTATGGTCTGGGTCATTTGAGTTAAGTGGCCTTCAATAGTTCAATGAAGTTCTAGAAAGCCCACCCTCCTAAAATTCACCTCTCTTTAAAAAAGGGTTAGTTTTTGCTGATCGCCTGATTCGACATCTACCTGAAATGCCGCCAGGGCTGCACATGTATATATATATATATATATATATATATATATATATATATATATATATATATATATATATATATATATATATATATATTTGCAGATCAGAGTGCTCTTCTTCTTGAGCGCTGGCTTTTCAATCCCCACTTTCCAACCTTGTGTCACATCTTTCCTTCATAATCAGTGATCCATTAATAAAAATACAAAACAAAAAAACTATAAATATAAGAACCAAGATAAGAATAGTAATTCGGATAATTCAAATAATACAATTTATCAATCCTCATCTCAAATATTTTCCACCCTTTATTTTTTACCAAATGATTATTTTTAAATATAATCGTGAAAATTAAATTTAATTATTACGGTATTTTTGGCCATTAAATTATTAATTGAACCAAAATAATTTTGTTAAACTAATATTATTTTAAGTTGTTTTAATCTCCATTTAAAAGACGATTGGATATAAATAGCTTTTAAAGATTTCAATGTTTTAATACGTGCAGATTTGTTAAGAATTTAAAAACCAGAAACGAGTTATGATAGCTTGAAAATTCTAAATTAGATTAATGTATTTACATTGAGGTTTTATTTTTTTTTAAATGAATATTGTAAACATAAATTTTTCAACAAATATATCTATTAAAAAGAAGATTTTGTAATTGTAGCAGTTGATCCTAATTAATCGATTTAATTTTAAAATTCTTAAATTGTTTAATAATTGGAAGAACACCCGTCTTAGATAAAATCACTTTTATGAATAGAACAGTTTCGCACCATTTTTATGTTCCCTTAAAATTTAAATATAATTTTACTAAACCGTGCTATAACGGTGATTAAAATCTATTACATGATTTTGATTCTAGAAAATGTCTAAAATGTGAGGCCCAAGCTTAAAAAGTCTGAAGAAGAAATTTAGATTTATAGAATTGTAGTCTAATCAAATTGAATCAATCAATCAATCAATGAATCAAATTGAATACAAATTTGAAGCATCTGAATTTTCAAACGCAAGATTGTGCCTATATCATGTTCTCTAAACCTCTTTAAAATACCTCAAAGAAACTGAAATTTCAAGAAATATTTATTAACTAGCATGACTCATGAAAATTTTACTGAATGAAAAATACAGTTAATCAACAACTAAATAAAGATGACATTTTTATGGATAGCGCGAAAAAATTAGTTTTTAGACAGAAAAAAAAAACAATAACACGTAACAAATATGAGTTGATTAACATTTCTATGAAAATAGTGTCCATTTTATTTTAAATATAGAATTGACCCAAAATGAGATAAACTAATAAGTACTCAGAAAGTAATGTTGTGTTACATAGTTCAATAAAAATAAAATCAAATTGTAAATAAAAAATATTTAATTTACTTCTTCAGTCCAGCACCTTTTGCAGACAATGTTCTTCTGTTTTGCCCTGTTTCTTTAAGATGTTCCCTTTTTTACATAACGTTTCGCTAACTTCTTCCTTCGGTGAAGAACTGATGCACGTCGAAATTACTGCTAGTTCCTTTCTCACAACAGTAAAACAATAATCACATATAATTATTATAATGATATTCGAAAACGAGGCTACATCAAAGGGAGGTCACTCTCATATCCTTGTCCAGGGTTGCCAGAGTGGCCTTTGTAAAGCCAAATTTCGCGAATTTGGACTTTTTGAGGAAGTTTGGCTCTTATAAATTGTACTATGCCCTTTTCAAAGCGTAACGTATGCACTAAATAAGGAAGGAACAAACAGAATATTATATAGATCGATGTCTAATAGTATTGTTAGAACCGGAAGTATCTGAATTTTCCTGAAAATTCACACTCCACGTTTTATCACCTTTGCACAAAACCAAATCAAACTAAATATAGGCACACGTTATTTACCCTGATCCATAGCAGCTATATTCCATAATTCATGATAATCGGTTAATTAGTTTAGTGAATTCTGTGCATAGAAATATATAAGCGCACACATATATAACTTTATATAGCGATAAAAAGCTTAAGGGTGTTAGGGTGCAAGCCAATGATTTTTATCACGAGCTTTCGAAATTTAAATATATTCATTGCATTATCGTATTCACTGCATTATCGTATTCTTATACTCTATATACATAACTATAATACATACATATATCTAATATCTAATATCTCTATATAGTATAATATTTATAGTATATATATAATCTTCTCTTCTTCTCTTCTTCTGTATAAATGAAATGAACTCATATTTCCTCCTCCGAGTTTGACCTTAATAGGATTGAAAATCTAGAGATTTTATGCAGATGTACTGTACACAAACTGCATCGCGCTATATGAGGTGTGTTATAGGCATATTACCTATCCACTTCCTCGCTCATCGGAGCTTCCTATATTTTATCTGGTGAGTGTTCATTGCCAAAACTGGTTACGATCAATGGAAGTAGTAAATTCTCTGTCTAATAAATTCATACTTCCACCGCTACCCATTTACACTGGTCGTGACCGTTCACAGGATACAATTACAGACAAACACCGGGTTAGGTTTCTATAAAAACTGGACTGCAATTTAGGTGAAACGCACCTCGTTAATTTTACGTGGGTTCAAAATAAAAACAAAAACAAAACAAAACAAAAAAACTTTACATTTTCTTTCCTTAAAATAAAAATTATATTACTTCAATTCCGTTTTATTTCGCGTTCTGCTCCATTTAGAACATCGTTTCTTTTGATTTTTTTAATTGTATTTTATTTGAGTTTTGTATGTTTATTTTCTCTGTTTTTCGTTTTGTCGATCTTTTCATTTTACAAATTCATTTCTTTTCTCTTTCCGTTTCTTCTCTTTTTCGCCAAGTTTACCATCGTTTCTTTTTATTCTTATTTATTTATTTATTTTATTTTATTTTTACTTTCCTCTGTTTCTATTTCCACGATCTTTCCATTTTCTTTTGTTATTTCTTCTCTCTTTCCGTTTTTCCTCTTCCTTCGGCAAGTTTAACATCGTTTCTTTCTTTGTAAAACAGCCGGATTTTTTAACACTAAACGAATCTTTCCTTTTTCTTCCGTTTCTTTGCTCTTTGTTCGCTGTCTTTCCAATCTCTTTTCTTTTTCTTTAAAATAAACAATAAATAGTTTCCGTTACATTTCGCTTTGTTCGATACCTTTCTCTCTATTTTCATCGTTTATTTCTTTTAACCCATTATTTATTCCATTCTTCTTCATTTTTCTTCTCCTTTTTTTTTGGGGGGGGGTGGAAACGTCCGTCTCACGTTCGTATATAACAACATATTTCTTTGGTAGATTTCTGGGTGAAAACCGCGGTGATGGAGATTCTTCCATTACACCAAATCGAGCCACAGCAAAGCGTGCCAGGGTTCGGCTAGTTTAAATAAATAAATCATTAATGAATTAATGCATTTTTATTTAGAAAAGTTACAAATCACGCTTAACTTGAATGCCTACAAGGGATACCTTCCTTACAAATATACCTTGACTAAATATTAAAAATAACAGAGTATTCGAAGCCCATATAACGTCCCCTCAGTATGAATACCCAACACTCACATACACGAAGAATGATGCACCTTCTCCAAGGTGTGTTGCCTCTAGTAACAGCACCAAGTTGGATCTTTCCCCAAACTAGAATCCAGTAAAATCAAGAGATGGCCACTAAAAGCACATTCTATCAAATAATTAACTGGTTAATCTGGGAGAAGAATACTTCTATACTAACTCCAGATTTGAGAGATGAATTCGCACTTTTATGGAATGTTCGAATATCTATTCTATAGAAATCAGTTGTTAGCACTTGAACGAGTCCCCTTTATTTCTGTGAACTTCATTAAACTTGAATGCCTACTGAGGAGAACTTGAGTGCCTACTGGAGAAAACTTGAATGCCTACTGGAGAGGACGAATACCTATTCTACACTATCCTCGAGAGTCTAAGGTCTCTCTCTACAAGGGTTTGCAAGAACAACCTGGCATGAGGATAATTTTCCCTAGAAGTAAACTCCGACCAAATATTTAAAATCACATAGTATTCGCTGCCCAAATAGATCTCACTATGGCTAACTTACATAAGCGTTTACGAGGAATACTGCACCTTCTCCAAGTGATGTTACTTCAAGTAATAGCACGAAGCTGGATACTCCACCAGACTAGATAAATTGTTGTCCTGGAATCCAGTAAGACAAAGAAACCAAAATGAAAGATATACTACAACATATGAAAATGGTTAATCGGGGAGAGGAAATTTATGTTCTCAATTTCTTTACTAACTCAGTGTTTGAGAGATAAAGAACTTTAATGGAACATTCGAATATCTATGTATCTCAGATAGAGTTCAAGTGTTAGCCCCATGTAGTGGGTCCCTTGATTTCGGAGAACTTCGACTGAAGTAAAATAAAACAAAAAAACATACACACACATACATACGCGATATCTGATGAGATAATTAAAAAAAATCAAGATTTATTTAAAGAATTTTATAAATGCCGCAGTAATACCTGTTTCTATTTATGTTCAACGTATCTGACACCCGGGTAACGCCGGGTAATCCCTGTAAGTACTTATATACTGTTCAGGAGATGTGATGGTTCATTTCATTGCTAGACGCAATGAAGGTCACAGAAATGTGCTGCCTGTTAGGTCCCTGAGTGCGTTTCTAATTTTGCTGGTTGCTGCTTCTGAATATAAAGTCAAGCCGGGGCGTGTGCACAAAGGTCACTCAGCCAGGAGATATAATTGATATCAAACGACCAAAAGCCCCATCGCTAATCTGTTTACACTAGACGAGTATAAATGAGTTTGATAGGAAACCTTTTGCTTCCATACACATAATCATACACACAACGCACGCACGCACGCACACACACACACACACACACACACACACACACACACACACACACACACACACACACACACACACACACACACACACACACGTATATTAACTGCGGGAAAATTCTGCCAGAAATAAGTACACGATTTTATAGGATAAATAAATTGGGCTTGACTACTTTTCACTTATTAAATGCATTTAAGGATAAGATACTCAAAAGAATATTTGCTATAAAACACACACACACACACTTTCTCTCTCTTTCTCTCTCTCTCTATCTATATATATATAAAGTATAATTATGTATATATGTATATACATAATATATATACCATATATATATATATATATACATGATGAGCATAAAACATATAATATATACATATTATATACGTTTTATATACTCTATACAAATAACTATAATATATATAAATATCTAATATCCAATATCTCTATATAGTATAATATATATATATATACTTATAGTATAGTATATATATATATATATATATATATATATATATATATATATAATATTTATTGTATATATATTTAATATGTACTATACCACACGTGGCTTGTTGGGTCAGTATATGCTATAGCTATCTATGGATTAGTGAGTATACGGAATTAATGCATAAGCATGATACTTGTGGCTGGAGAAAAGTATTTTTTTTAATTACGAAAATGAATGAAGAATATATATTAATATATATTTGTTACATAACAGAAAAATTCGTGCGAATGTATACTAAAATAGAAAAAATATAGATAGCTTTCTCTGAGTCGTTTCAACATTAAACTTAATTATACTCCTAGCACATGTGTGTGTGTGTGTGTGTGTGTGTAATTTTCATTCGATTTCATAAATATTTCCTCCAAATCTCTAGCCTTGATAGAAGGGGGAACTAAAACTTGCTGCTATGGTTTCAAATGATCTGAAATAACAGCAAGGGAAGACTTGATTCCAAATATTTCTCATGTTATATCTACCCTCTTTTGGAAATGGGTTACGGTTATGAAAATCTCAAGTATCGAATAAACCTTATACACTGTGAAATTTACTTTATGCATGAAAACCAAAGAGGGCAGATATAAAATATGAGATATTTGGAATCAAGTCTCCCCTTGATGTTATTTAAGATCATTTGAAACCCAAGCAGCCAATTTTAGTCTTCCCTCCATCAAGACCAGAGGTTTTGGGGAAATATCAGATATTTTCTAATTCATATGTAAAACTAGGAAAACAAATGACTATGATTGAACATTTTATTGCTATATATATATATATATTATTTTTTTTTTACTATAATAATTAAATACCTACAGACACTAGTGTTTCATCCTTTCGGGATTCTTCAGTGCAGGGTGTCACGATTACTACCAGTCGAACGATTCGAACCCCGCGACATCTCTGGCTCGATTAGCGGAGACCGTATCCATTCGGCTACTATTAATCGTGTGAAATAGCGTTGAATTTTAAACATTTTAATTTAAATGTTCATTACGTCAGACAGACAGTGATCACATCGTTATACGATGATCTACGCATAAGAGCTAAATTGACCGACTTTTTAATTCAACATAAAGTGCTCAACGATAAGAAACGCATTTCTTAAAGGGGCTGTCATAATTATTATTTTTTTTTTTACTATAATAATTAAATACCTACAGACACTAGTGTTTCATCCTTTCGGGATTCTTCAGTGCAGGGTGTCACGATTACTACCAGTCGAACGATTCGAACCCCACGACACAAGACATCTCTGGCTCGATTAGCGGAGACCGTATCCATTCGGCTACTATTAATCGTGTGAAATAGCGTTGAATTTTAAACATTTTAATTTAAATGTTCATTACGTCAGACAGACAGTGATCACATCGTTATACGATGATCTACGCATAAGAGCTAAATTGACCGACTTTTTAATTCAACAGAAAGTGCTCAACGATAAGAAACGCATTTCTTAAAGGGGCTGTCATAATTATTATTTTTTTTTTTTACTATAATAATTAAATACCTACAGACACTAGTGTTTCATCCTTTCGGGATTCTTCAGTGCAGGGTGTCACGATTACTACCAGTCGAACGATTCGAACCCCGCGACACGAGACATCTCTGGCTCGATTAGCGGAGACCGTATCCATTCGGCTACTAGACATACCCGGCCACACGTTTCTGTGGCTCAGTTTGTGTTGATGGAACCCATCTACAAAAAAGACAAAATTAATTTTTTTCAAGAAGGAATTAGTGTGGTAAACTGTCTTTTGTCAATATAGGAAAATATCAGTCAGTTAATAACTACAGAAAATAGTTTGAGAGAGGGGAAGAGAGAGGAAATAAAAACTGTTGCAGATAATGTTGACGCCGTAAAATGTTTTTTTTTTCGGCATAAAAAGAGATATAAAAAGCGAGAGTGCGAGCGAGAAAGAGATAAAGAGAGAAGGCGAGAGCGAGAGATAGATAGATTGAGAGAGAGAGAGAGAGAGAGAGAGAGAGAAAGAGAGAATCACACACACACACATAGATAGTGTTGACGCCGTAAAATGTTTCTTTCGGCATGAAAAGAAATGTAGAAAGCGAGCGAGCGAGTGGGGAAGAAATAAAAACTGTTGTAGATAATGTTGACGTCGTGAAATGTTTGTTGTTTTTACTTTGGCATCACCGTGTAATGTTCTCTCTCTCTCTCCGTCTCTCTCTCTCTCTCTCTCTCTCTCTATATATATATATATATATATATATATATATATATATATATTGGGAGATGCTATATAATTATTTCTACAATCAGACAACGCTGCAGACTACACAAACTATTTAAACTGCAGACCAGAAACCCTCGACTTCCTCATTCGCGTTTATTAGTAGGATACGTGCAAAATCAGGATTCGAAACCAGTGTCAATTGCCTGCGGAGCAATTACGCTACCACCTGAGCTATCATGCCATATGCAAGAAAGAAACTAATGAAGATCATGTAAACTGCTACGAACAGTCGACTGTAGGATATACACTTACTCTTCTCAATAGCACTGCGCGTTAATTTAAATGGCACTGATAAGATATGATTAACAGTGATATCTCTCCATTTCCACTGGTTAGTGATTTGGAACGAAGATCAAGTTAAATAAATCTTGTCTCTCTACCAAGAGTTTTGGCTTGTCTCAGTCCACTTTGATGTATGAAAGCATTTATTTTTGATGCGGGAATGAACTTATTTGTAGGAGTACTGAAAAGGTGCGTACAAGAACAAGCAGATAACAAGGTATGACCATGTGTGTTTTTGTAATAACAACTTTTTCTTTGCATGCATGACACGTGGTAGAAATGCAACGGTCTTATTATGGAATATAGTAGTGTCAGGTCAGCTGTTACAATAAAAAAATAAAGATAAAATAAATAAGCCGAACATTGAATGTGAAAAAATAAAGAAACCAAGAAAGAAGACAAAGCAAGACAAACGAAAAAAATAAAAATAAAATAAAAACAACAACAAAAAACATAATGCATATATACTACAAACATATTACAGACATAAAAAATATACAGGGTGGCCTGCTTAAAAATAGCCCTGTCTCTTTAATCTTACTCTAATCAATTTTTTTCAGATTAAGCGGCCCACTAAAAAATAGATGCATAGATTTCAAGGGGGACGCTTTCATCATATTTTATAACACTACAGGTAATTAAAACAATACACTACATGTAAGTAAAACAATGCTACAGATAATTAAAACAATGCTACAGGTAATTAAAACAATACATTACATGCAATTAAAACAATGCTACAGGTAATTAAAAAAAGGCTACAGGTAATTAAAACAATGCTACAGGTAATTAAAACAATACACTACATGTAATTAAAACAATGCTACATGTAATTAAAACAATGCTACATGTAATTAAAACAATACACTACATGTAATTAAAACAATGCTACAGATAATTAAAACAATACACTACATGCAATTAAAACAATGCTACAGGTAAGTAAAACTACACTACATGTAATTAAAACAATACACTACATGTAATTAAAACAATACACTACATGTAATTAAAACAATGCTACAGGTAATTAAAACAATACACTACATGTAATTAAAACAATGCTACAGGTAATTAAAACAATACACTACATGTAATTAAAACAATGCTACAGGTAATTAAAACAATGCTACAGGTAATTAAAACAATGCTACAGGTAATAAAAACAATACACTACATGTAATTAAAACAATGTTACAGGTAATTAAAACAATGCTACAGGTAATTAAAACAATACACTACATGTAATTAAAACAATGCTACAGATAATTAAAACAATACACTACATGTAATTAAAACAATGCTACAGGTAAGTAAAACTACACTACATGAAATTAAAACAATACACTACATGTAATTAAAACAATACACTACATGTAATTAAAACAATGCTACAGGTAATTAAAACAATACACTACATGTAATTAAAACAATGCTACAGGTAATTAAAACAATGCTACAGGTAATAAAAACAATACACTACATGTAATTAAAACAATGTTACAGGTAATTAAAACAATGCTACAGGTAATTAAAACAATACACTACATGTAATTAAAACAATGCTACAGGTAAGTAAAACAATACACTACATGGAATTAAAACAATGCTACAGGTAATTAAAACAATGCTACAAGTAATTAAAACAATGCTACAGGTAATTAAAACAATACACTACATGTAATTAAAACAATGCTACAGGTAATTAAAACAATACTACAGGTAATTAAAACAATACACTACATGTAATTAAAACAATGCTACAGGTAATTAAAACAATGCTACAGATAATTAAAACAATGCTACAGGTAATTAAAATAATAAAAGAATGTTCCATCCTACATTTTCTGGGCTCTTTTTAAGTGGACCACCCTTTATTATTAGAATATTCTCTCCAGTTTTGGCCGATGTAACTTCCGAAATTTTTTAAGTGCATCTTGTTAAACCGGTGGCACATAGATAAAGCGTTAAGAAATAATCAGTTCTAAGTGACTGTCTTCTCGGGATTGAAGATCCAATCCTCTGTATGAATGTTACTAAGAATATAATCGACAGTTTTAAAGTTTCAATTTTCAGTATATGTGGTACTAAGAATATAATTAAGAAATATTTAAGGCTTCAACCCGGTAATTGCTGTCAGAATGAAACAATCTAACCGCGTTGATTTAAATAAAGTGTTCCGTTCAAAATTCCGTACTGATTCCTGGGGCGAAGACCGGGGGTTACATCTGCCGAAACTTTGTGATAATAGTAGTCCGAATAATCCAAATACTACACATTAGAACTCCTCATCTCGAAACATAAATAAAAAAGAAAGAAAAAAATAACCCTAAAAAAAAAATAAAAAAAAAAATAAAAGAGGTACTAATATAAAAAATGACAAAAATAAAAGAAGGAATATAAATAAAGAATGGTAAAAACTATCTTAAAGTATAGAAATAATATGACGGACGGGCGTTAAGGATTTACCAAAAATAGAAGTTCACTTTATCGCTCGAAAACATTTAAAAATTATTCCGACGGGTATAAACAAAATACTTGCACACATGCGTTGTACCCATCGCACATAGCAACAGACGTATACTGTCTTCAAAACGACCGCTTTGAGGAAATGCGCGCGTAAATAAACAGTAAGTAAAACCCTTGACGAGAAAAATACCCCGAAACATAAAAGTATATTCTACCAGTTTTATTTCCTATAATAAAAAGATGAATAAAAGTTATTAAAGTTAAAAGGAGAAAGCTGGATATCTAAAAATGAAATAAATAATAAAAAATAATACAAATCGGTAAAATTGATCATGTTACAATATTTGTGAACAGTCCATACCGAGAGAAACGGCCCCCAAAACGAACGCCTGCGAAATACGTGTTCATAAATCAGGCGAGACTCTCAAAAAGTTAATAACTACAGAAAACCTATTAATAACTAACAAATAGTTGTGATAGCCTAAAAAGATAGTATCATGCCGAACGAGCATAAGCAATGCTGCTCATCCTAAAGAATAGGTAATGCCTGGGAGAATAGTGTCATGACGAAAGGATACATAATACTCTACACTAGGGAGTATCAAGTACTAGTTTTAAAATCTTTTGTATGACTTGGTCGAGGATTGAACTCTGGCCTTTCGATCCATTAATGGCCTTTCGATCCATTAACGAACACTCTTACCGTGATGTCCAATGACCCGGATAACCCAATAAAAATTAATGAATCCAGGAATAATGAACTTATGCTAACAAAACATACACCATACTTCTAGCTTCTTCAATCAGGAGGAGGTAATGCATGGGAAGATGATGTCATGACCACAAAACGGATACTACACTACACCCCCCTCAAAAAGAGGAAATAATGTCTAAGGCATAGACTTACGACAGAAGAACAGATAGTACACTACCCTCTCTTCCTGAATTAAGCATTAAAAGATGGTACAATGGCACAATTTAAAATAACTACTAGCATAGTTTCGCCTTCAGAGAGACAAATACCGTTTCATTAGTAATAGATGTACTAAGCGGTCAAACAGAAATGGATATATATGAACATCATCTCAATTGGAAATAGTAAAACGGTTCCTTGAAATGCTGAAGATAAATAATGTAAAAACAAACAAGAAACGCAAAAGATGAACAAATAATAATAAAAAGAATGTGACACCAATGAAAGTTTTTTTGGCATAATGATATGTCAACGACGATCTAAAATCCGGAAGAAACTCTTGTTGAGATAACACCGAAACATCAATACTAAAACGTCCAAACAACTGCACAAATTTCTTTCTCGGCAGTTCACGTCCACCATGCCTCCCAACCTCCTTCCACTGTCGTTCTATCTCTTTTTCAGAAAAAAAATCCTGTGATACAAATAGCAATAAATAACACAAACAAAAACCCACAACTCTGCACATGCACTTTTTATCTGCTGCAAATAGCCGCTCGATAAACAAGACAGCACGTTTTTGATCCGGTAAATCCCCAAGATCGCCATGGACATGGAATATGTGGCTATATTAAAGATGGCTTTCCATGTGGGAGGGACATCTCCAGAGAAGGTCTTAACTTACCCTATATGTGCTTCCGGGTTGCACTAGCTCACTCTATTGCATTTATATTTACTCTCTATCGCCCCCATAACAGCGGAGTTACTATCTTTAAAAGCATATCTGAGAAAATTGACCAAGTTCTATCAGCTTATCCTTCAGCTAACATTCATGTCTGTGGAGACTTCAATGTTCGCAATGTGGAATTGTTGACCCACTCAAACAATGCCGATGATGAGGGGAGGTTCTGTCATGATTTCTCCATTGCTTATGACCTTCCTCAGATTGTTTATGAACCCACGCGTGTGGCCGACAATGACGGCCAGTATGCGAGTCTCCTATACCTTTTTCTCACAACTTGCCCTGAACTATGTTCAGTTTCCGTTCTGTCTTCTCTTGGATCTTCCGACCACTCAGTTGTATCAATTAAGATAAAAATGAAATGTAATAAGTCCTCAGACGTACCTCTCCATCGTACAGTATATCGATACACTATGGCTGACTGGGATAGCTTCCGTACATTTATATCGGATCTACCTCTGCATTCCATGTTTAAAAAGAATGTGTCCTCTATAGTATCAGACCTGACGGAATGGTTAATTGTAGGTATAGACCGTTTCATACACTCGAAAAATTTCCAGCAAAAACCTAACAGCCAGCCATGGTTTTCTCCAGAATGTGCTGCTGCTATTGCGCACAGAAATCACTTTTTCCACTGCTTCCAACGCAATAGATGTATGGAAACTACAGCCGCTTTCAGGGCTGCCAGTAACCATTGTAAGAAAGTAATAAAGAACGCAAGAGAGTTGTATGCTCAGTCCGTCAAGTCCAAAGTAGCTGAGCAGCAGCTTGGTTCTCACCAGTTTTGGCAAATAGCAAACAGAATCCTGAACAGAAGCGTGTGCTCTATCCCAACTATCATCAATGGACCTGAGTTAATCTCGTCAGCATCAGACAAAGCCAAACTCTTTGCCAAGAACTTTGCAGCTAATTCTACCCTTTGCGACCAAGGCCGCCAACCTCCAATATTTCCTCCTGTATCAGAAAACACGCTATGTGATATATAAATATATGTACGTGATGTTGCCAAGCTAATCAAAAACCTTGACGGTATTCCAATTATAGTACTCAAAAGCTTGAACCTAAACTAGTGCCCATACTTACAAAACTGTTTAAACGTTGTCTTAAGGTGAATTGCTTCCCATCACCCTGGAAAATCTCATCAGTATGCCCTGTATTTAAGAATTCAGGTGACCATTCACCCCCCTCTCAGTACAGGCCAATAAGTCTCTTGTACGTCATGAGTAAGTTGCTGGAATCTGTGTTAAATAGAGAAGTAATCAATCATCTCAGCAAAAATAACCTTCTTAGTGACACTCAATATGGTTTCCGTTCTGCTAGGTCTACAGCAGATGTGCTTACAGTTATATTTCATAGGATTAGCGAATCTCTCGACAGAGCCAACCTTTCTAGGGCAATTGCTCTTGACATATCAAAGGCCTTTGATAGGGTATGGCATAAAGGTCTACTTCACAAGATCTCCAACTACGGTATAGATGGAAATGTCTTCTCAATTATTAAATCATTTCTCTCTGATAGGTTCATAAGAGTAGTAGTTGAGGGGCAAAATCAGAAGCTCACAGTATTAATGCTCCATCCTGGGCCCAACTCTTTTCCTGATCTACATTAATGATCTTCCAAATCACATCCTTAAATCATTTGTAGACATTTTTGCTGATGACACTACCATCTATGGTAGCACATCTAAGACAGTAAACAACCAAGTTCTCTCTGATTCTCTCTCCTCTGATCTTGATCACGTTGTACAATGGGGAAAAGAGTGGCTGGTTACTTTTAATGTATCTAAAACCAAGCTTCTATCTTTACATCATCAACGTTCTGATCCCCATCTGGCATCAATTGAAATGAATGGCCCTCGTCTTGGGGAGGCCTTAAGTTTTGACAAGCTTCTGGGCTTGACCTTTACTCCTGATCTTAAATGGAATACGTACATCAAATCTGTTGCCAAGGCCGCTGGAAAAATGCTCGGATCCTTCTATCGATCCAATAGATATCTCACTTCTGATGCAATTCTCTATCTGTATAAGAGCCAGGTACGTCCAAGGATGGAATACTGTTGCCACATCTGGGCAGGAGCTGCTAGAAAGGACTTGTACTACCTTGATAGGGTTCAAAATAGACTTCGTGGCCTCGTAGGAGATGTCCTTTTCTCTTCACTGCAACCTCTTTCTCACAGAAGAGATGTTGTGAGTTTGTCTCTGCTTTATCGTTATATTCATGGAAAGTGCTCGACTGAGCTTCAATCTATGGTCCCCCTCACCAAACTTTCACAAGAAACACTCGTCTAGTTGAACACACTATCAATAATTCTCCCCACTCTTTAGCTGTGCCTAAATCTAAACGTAGATTCCATGATTAAAGCTTTTTTTCTTAGAACTGCACGCCTGTGGAATTGTCTTCCGTTTTCCTGTTTTCCAGCTGTCTATAATATGGTTGCCTTCAAGTCCAACGTAAACAAGTTTCTGATGAGCCGTTACACTTAAGTTAACAAATTTACCGAATTTCCATTACTATCGATTGCTACATTGTCCTTTTGACTACTCTACACTCTTTAACCCTTATCCTTGAGTGGCCTTGATAAGTGGTGACGCCTATGTAAAAAAAAATCTCTATCGTTAAATTCCTCCCTCTACCGGATTGTATGGTCACATGAGGCGGTTATATTTTCTTAACACCCCTCATCGGCGAGACAGTCACTTACTCATCCTCTAGCAGAAACGTCAGAAGTATTGGGGTTTGAATCATACGCCCGGAATGAGGGTGTGACACTGCTTCTTGCACTGGAGTATAGTTCTCACTATTCTTAACTCTCCAATCATGCGTCATCGTCATTATGCACTGACGACCTTGAACTAAGCCTACAATCACATCTTGAATATGTCGAGGCATACAATAAACAACCACCATCTGTGAACTGGTTACCCCTTTAATATGACCTGTTATAATTTTTGAAGTGCACCGTCCATGTGAAATTTTCACACATACTCCATCCCTTTTTGGTGGTCCATAGAGCACAACGTCAATCATTTTGAATAGTATCTGATGTGACTGCAGCAAATTAGCTGACGTGGGTGTGGCATACACGTCATTCCTGTGGTGACGTAATATCAATATACAGTCTTCACCATATGGCAGCTCTTTCGCGCAGGAATCCCTTTTACTATCGAATGACACTTTTCTACGATACCATTCCTCGATAGAACCAATCATGTCACATTTTGTACCCGTCTAGGGTATTCCTGATATTGTGTTTAAATTTACCACTGTTAGAGAAAGGTAAATAAAATAAGTTCGAATGTAAAACACGAAAAAACTAATTTATTCAAATTGTGAAAATCTATTATTATACTAAATGTGAGTTAACGTTTTTTAAAAGTGTTTTTCTATATACTTTAATAAAACAAAATACATGACAATCTATTTATGGCATTTGAATTCTGTTTGAAACATGTTTTAATTGTTCTAATTTAATCTAATTTAGAACTGAACAAGTCATCCACCTCTTTTTATATAATTACACTGGCTAACATTTTTTACTTTTTGAATATTGTTGGAAATTCTACAACTGAATCAGAATATGTTTGCACTGCTGAACCAGGAAACTGCATCAATTTCTCTTCATCAGGTCAGGGTTTTATGTTAAGTTGATTTGAGAAAAATCAGATCTTGCGAGAAACCCGATTACATTTTTGCTGATTTTCGCAACACGTATCTTAAATATGTTTTTTTCAGAGAAAAACATGTTTTGTCAGCAACATATATTGATTACCTAATAGAAACATCGATTACTGTAAACTGAATAGTGTGTTTTGATAATAAAATACGTAAATTGTTCAAACTTCAGAGCTTGAATCTCCGTTTCTTCAAACTCCTGGAAGGCTAAGCGGCAAGGAGGGCACTGTTCAGATTCCAACAGTAATAAGCCATCATAGCTGCGTCCCAGCGACTCTGATATCTGGTCTCCATTTTTTTCAAGTTTTGATAGACCCCCCCCCCCCTGCTCGTCACTCAGTGAATCCAGGTTTTCTGGAAACTGGTGAATATGTGAAAGTAAGTAACGGCGCTTATGTTACAGATCAGTTTTCAGAAAGCAGCCAGCATGTTGTTGACAAGTCCTGCATAGTTTCTAATCTCCAACAACTTCGCGTCAGCATCTTCCGGCAGCTGGAGGATGCCGAAGCGATTAGCCAATAAGCTGTCAAAAGGCGATAATTTTCAATGAAAGAAAATAATTAAAACCGAAAATGACTATGTCAACGTGAAATCCCCCTTCCTCCCACGTTAAGAATGGCTTTGTTAACTCTTAGAGGAAACGCTGTGTTTTGAATTAATCGTCTGGCAGTCTTTGTTTTGGCAACTTTCTGCTGCTTATGTAATTTACCAGAAGATGCGGATACGAAGTTTCTCAGAGATTGGGTCGTAAACTGGACAATGATCCATTCCTCCTCCTCCTCCTCCTCCTCCTCCTCCTCCTCATCCTCCTCCTCCTCCACCTCCTCCTCCTCCTCCTCCTCCGCCTACTACTACTACTACTACTACTACTACTACTACTACTACAACTGCTATTACTATTATAGGCGTAAAGAAACGTATAGTTTTAGTTATACAAGAGTATCATATTAGATATATTATAGTTAATGAATTTTCAAATGAAACTGAAATAGAAAAAATAACGGTAACGATTATGACCCACGAGAACATTTGATTAAACTATTAAAAAATCCAGAATTCGACTGTTAACGCTAATCTTAATTGAAATCAAATAAATCAGAATCGTATCACAATCCGTAAGAAATGAGTTGGGAGTGTTGGTGGAATGATGATGAAATACAAAAATATGGTTAGTGGCAAGTTACCAGTTGTGAATATTGCGTTTATTGTGTTTTGCCTTCATGAAGTCTGGCAGCAACTGAGGCATTCGCAGCCAACTAGGTTATTCTGTTATAAATTTTAATCTGTTTATTAAATGAACGTTGTAATGTATTCTTGATGGAATGTCAGTTGGACGAAACAGAATTTAATTTCACTATGTTTAGATTTAACAAATGCAAAACTCAACGACACCAAAACGTGACACCAAAACGATGAGTTAATAATGGGATTATTTTCTTTCTTTCTTTACTATACACATTATTATAAGTTGGTATTAATATTATAACCTTTTCTTTCTTTTCTTTTGTTCTGCACAAAACTACAAGTTACTATCAGTATTATTGTTTTTTCTATTTTTTCATTTTCCTCCTTTTTCATTCTTTCTCTATCGGTTATTATTATTATTATTATTATTGTTATTGTTGTTGTTGTTGTTGTTACTGCTGCTGTTGTTGTTATTATTATTGTTATTATTATTATTATTATTGTTATTATTATTATTATTGGCCCACAAGGAGCTTTCACACAGGTCATAAAGAATCTCTCCTTGAAAACAGCCTTTGGTGTTCTCTGGAAGCTGAGTGACAACAAGTCTCCCCAGTTTTCCAGTGCTCTCTACCTCTTCTGATATCATTTGCAAAAGAATTTGCATTATCATAACAGTCGCTTACCATCGATTTCTCGCTAGCAGCAACCATTGGTTTCCACTGGAATTTGAGTGGCAATAAACCCCCAAGGTCCCAGTTCTCTTCGGACTTGTCCAGCGGAGGTCTGGTCAGTGCTCTCTCATCGGTCTTACCATTCTCCTTGATCCTTCTCGGCTATTTGACATCATTCTTTTTTTGGGGGGGGGCGGTGATTGGGTAATGAGAGGATGCGCGAGGGATGGAGAACTTATAAATATGTATCTTCAATGTTCTTGGTTACAAGTAACGCTTCTTCATGTTTTGTCTTTGCAGCAGTTCGTCTGGTCCGCGCACGTGGATCACGTGTACCAGTCCCCGCATTCAAAAGGGTTCCTTAACATTTCAGCTGTTTTCCTTATTGTGATTCATTGTATCTTTCCAGTCATTCTTCTGATTCCAATTTCTCCCATTTTTTTTTCAAAGTTTTCGGAATTGTTCCTAGTGCTCCTACTATTATAGGTACTATCTTGATTTTTTAATTAATATTATTATTGCTGCTCCTTTTCTTTTCCGTTTTCTTTTTTTTACTATATTTTAAGTTTTCTTTTACATCTTTATTTTCATATTTTCCTCTTTCTTTCTTTCTTACTTACTTCTTTATTTTTTTTATTTCTGTTTATGTATGCATCTCAATCTATCCATATTAGGACAAATCATAATAACGCTGCACAAATAAAAAAAATAATAATTCTAAAAACCCTACTTTAAAAGTTACTCATTCTCGAATCCAGTTCAAAACAGGTTTTGGTGGACTTAAAATAGTGGCCCTCCCTCATATTTTCTATAATATTTTTATCTATTTTTTTCACATGGATTAGATGCCAAATTTTCAAGTGTATTATTTTCAAAGTTTCTGACGGAAGTATGCTTTGCGCCACCTAAGCACATAGCAAAATGATCCCCTAATGGAACCAAACCATTAAAAGTTAGGTTTTAAAAAAGTTATTTCATTAGTGCACCATTGTAACACCGAGTGAAATTGAAAAAAAAAATTGATTCGGATTGTTAAATTTTTACACCTTCACACATTGGATGCAAAAACAGAGCAAACATAATATGCAATTAAATATGCATTTGAAAAATAAACATGATACATTATAAAATTAATTTGTTATTGTTAAAAAAAATAAATAGGAGAATTATTTCGATTCATCCGCCATATTTACACAGGGCAATAGAGTTTATGGCATTTAAATTTAACACTATCGTTGTTAGGCTATGAAATTTAACTTATTCTTAATGATTTGATGCACATATGATGTTTATATATAAAACACCAATCACGTGACAGAAAAATTGACTCATAATTTCACTAATCATTTAAATCAGCATAAAATGCCATAAACGGTTAACATGCTGTAAAACCCAATAAAACAAATAAAAAAATAATTTTGAAGTTTGAAACATAGTTGCTGGACATAAAAGGGAGTAACCTGAACAATATTTAGTTTAAAGTCCTTCACGAAAAGTCAAATGACTTTGATTTCTGCGAAATATTAACAATATGTATTAAACATAAATTAATGAATACTCTTCAACTTTCAATTTTGTTTAAATATTTTAAAATGTTTTAAATATGGTAAGAACCTCCCATATGCGAGTTCATTTTTTTCTTCATATTTGCATTGAAATTTAACGATAGTTATTAAAACATCAATTAAGAAAGATTTTCTGATTTGCAATTTCTTCTTTCAATTTCTTTTAAAATTTAACCCTTTAGATCTGAGACATTTTCTAGAATCAAAATCATGTAATGTAATTTGGTAAAAATTGAAATAAGGATGCTAAAAATTAATTGTAATAGCATATCTGCATTTTAATCTTTGTAATCGAGGCATATGATGCAAAGCTATTCTGTTCACGTATTAACCCTAACTCATCCAATCGCGGATATTCTTCTAGTATTCATACAGATCCATTTTCTATTCATTACGTTACATTGCAAAAAATTCATTGAACCAAAGTGAAACTTATATTTGGTGATTATACAGCCGGGATCAGAGGTGACTGTCACCTGAGTCACGGGTCAAAAGTAAGATTTCTAGACAAATAGAAAATCAAGCGATTTTATAAATTGTCAGTATTAGAATTAGGTGAGTTTATCGACATAAGCAAACAGAGAAAGTCAGTGAAGCATTCAATAAATCCTCAAGGCGAGAAAAGCCGCCAATAGTTGCCCCCTCTCTCTTTTCCATTCTACTTCTTCTTCTCTTTTCTATTTATATCTCCATCTCCGCTATCTTCTCTATCTTAACCTCTGTCTCTATCTCTTCATCCCTATCTACCTTCTCCTTCTCATATCTCTCCCCCTCTCCTTTACCTCTCTTTCTGGAAAAGGCAATCAAGAAAATTTATAAAATTGTAATATAAACTACCTATCTCTCGCGTTTTCTCCCTTCCTTATCTTTGGTAGAAATGTATGTGAGAGTTTATTATGTCGATTTTGTTGTGGGCACGGACATCTTCCATCACAAAAATCTCGTGAAAAAATTTTATCCACCGGGAAATGTCACGAACATTAGAAACAATAACTATTAACACCAGAAATAAGCAAATAATTTGTCACCGGCATCAACAGAACAAAATATCAAATCCAAACACAGGCAGATATGCTCACAAAATGACGCCCAATGTAATCGTTAATCCAATTTACAATCTCCCCCTCTCCCTTTCTCTCTCTCTTATATCTATATATATATCGATTCTTGGGAGAGGTGCTAGACTAGCGGCACTGATGAGTTGTGATACAACGAAACAGGACTTTATACCGATGACTACAAATATGTGTATATATATGTATATATTTTTATATTTATAATTAAATTATAATATTTATTGTTTTTACCTACAGAGACAAGTGTTTCATGATTACGCAATCTGAAGTGTAGGAAATGATAACTACTACCGGTCAAATTATTAGAGCCTAGTTGCGAAATGGTCTTTGACTTTTCAGCCTTGTATTCAACCCTTAGACCACCATTAAGTAACATGTAAAAGAAGAGAATTTAAATTCTATATTATATCTATTATATCAAAATTACGGATATATATATATATATATATATATATATATATATATATACATATATGTATATATATATAAATATATATATATATATAAATATATATATATATAAATATATATATATATAAATATATATATATATATATAAATATATATATATATATGTATATATATATATATATATATATAGAGAGAGAGAGAGAGAGAGAGAAAGAAAGAGAGAGAGAGAAAGTTTACTGCGTGCCGTCTTTCTTATTTATTATTCAATTTCGTTTTCTCTCTGGTTAAACTCGCAGTCTAGACTTTTCCTTTTTATCCCATTGCATCGGTTTTATTGTTCTATATTTCATTTTTACGATAGTATGTTCCTTTATATACTTAGTTTCTTTTAATGTTTTACAGACAAAATTTCTTTATGCATTTTTCTAACTTCTTTCCTCTGACGAGAAGGAAAGTATTTCTTCGAAACTCCGCGGATTAAGGAATTTCACCTCTATGTGTGTTTCCCAGTATGTTTTATTCAACCTGTATATATATATATATATATATATATATATATATATATATATATATATGTGTGTGTGTGTGTGTGTGTGTTGGTATATATGTGTATATATGAATATGAATATATATATGAATATGAATATATATATGTGAATATATATATTCATATATATATATATATATTTAAATATTCATATATATATATATATATATATATATATATATATATATATATATATATATATATATATATATGAATATACAGTTCTGGTCAAAATCATAAGACCACTTCAGAAAGTAAGCGTTTACGCATATTGAATTTTTAATCAAACAAATGGTTGAAACCATTGCCAAAAGAGAAAATATGATGGAAAAAAAATGAAATCTGCTTCATTCGAAACCTTAACCCTGATCTAATAATTATTTTTTAAAAAACAAACATTTTCACCTGGTCAAAATGATAAGACCACTGATAATTTATCTAACAAAAGGCAATTTTAAATTACTAAAAAGGGTCTCAGTATTTAGTATAGCCTCCATTATTACGAATTACTTCAAAAATTCTCTTCGGCATGCTTGCGACTAAGTTTTTTATCAGTTGCGAAGGAATTTTATCCCATGTACTGAAAACTGAATCAGAAAGTTCCTTTATCGAATCATACTGGGTTCCATCCTTGAACACTTCTTTTGCCATCCATCCCCAAAGATTTTCAATGGGATTGAGGTCCGGAGAACATGCTGGATGATCTAACAATTCTATATTATTTGAAGAAAAGTATTCTCGTGCTTGTTGAGAAGTGTGCATCGCAGCATTGTCTTGCTGGAAAATCTAATTTCTTCCACACAGACGTGGACTTTCAGTCCTGATAGAAGCATTTTGAAGCATTGAAATGTACTTCAATGATGTTTGCCGGCCTTTCACTACTTGCAATTTTAGGGTCCCTGCTGGCGAGAAAGCACCCCAGATCAGTAAAGACCCTCCTCCACTATGCCGAGTTGAAAAAGTCTCTTTGGGAAAATTTTTATCATGCCAATAGTGTTAAAATCCATCTGGACCATCTAGATTAAACTTTTTCTCATCGGAGAAAATTACATTTTCCCACTTCTCTTCATCCCAAGTCTGGTATTTGGCGATATATTTACGTCGGTTAGTTTTGTGCTGTTCAAGAAGACTTGGTTTCTGCAATCGCTTTAAATGATTGAAACCCTTTATTTTCAGATGCCTTCTGATGGTTTTAGGACTCATACTGAAGTTTTTTTCAAACTTCTTCTAATACGGCGATCCAGTGATGGGGTTATTTTTTTTGGTCGACCTGGACTCTTTTTGTACCCATATTGATCTGGATTTCTTAAAAAATTTGTGATGACCGTTTTGCTACGATTCACTTCGTTTGCAATGGATCTATAGGAGAGTCCACCCCTATTAAGCGCAAAGATCCTTCCTCTCTCAAACTCTGATAATGGTTTCCCTTTTGCCATTTATAATTTAGTAAATGTTTTTATCCACTAATAAGTTGCTTTTTGTAACATAGAAAGCTTTTCGTATTGATTTTTTCAAAACTAGCCGATTTTATTAAAGTGGTCTTATCATTTTGACCAGGTAGAAATATTTGTTTTTTAAAAAACATAGTTATTAGATTAAGGTTAAGGTTTCGAATGAAGCAGATTTCATTTTTTTCCATCATATTTTCCCTTTTGGCAATGGTTTCAACCATGTGTTTGATTAAAAATTCGATATTATGCGTAAACGCTTACTTTCTGAAGTGGTCTTAAGATTTTGACCAGGACTGTATATATATATAAATGAATATATATATATATATATATATATATATATATATATATATATGAATATGAATATATATATATATATATATATGAATGTATATATATAAATATATGTATATATGAATATATATATATAAATATATATATAAATATATATATATGAATATATATATATGAATATATATATATATGAATATTTATATATGAATATATATTTATATATGAATATATATATATATGAATATATATATATATATATATATATATATATATATATATATATATATATATATATATATATATGTTTATGAATAACACTTAACCCGCAGGTAATGCAATTATTCATACGCCTCTCGATCTGGGCAAATATGACTGAAGTCTGAATATAACAGGGATGCTCTGTACGTGCGAGGAAAAAGACAAAAACAGTCCAGACTTCTATTTTTAGCGTGATACTAAAGGAGAGCTCGCCCGTGACACAGGAAACGCCCCTTTGTTAACCCACTTAACGTATATCCTGACGCACGGTGGGTAACACTTGTCTCTGAATATACAATGAAAGTCGATCCATTTTTATTTTCTTAGTAAGTAGTTTATGATTTGCCTAATAGATAATGTCACAGACTATGAAACCAAATATGTTATGTTCAAATCCTATCGGAACTGTCGGATCTATTATTCCCAATTGCGACTTTTTGTACTTTTATTTCATACCAAACAAAGCACAGTGTCACTTTGACGTGCGAGCCTTCTATTTAGGAGCAACTTTAACAGGATACTATGTAGGGAGTTAAGCAGTGAGATATTTGTTTACATTACACTTGAACGTCTTCATGTTAGTACAGCCAGGGAAGTAGGAACTCGGGGGTATTAAAAATTAGCAGTTCCAGTGAATAAACTATTACAGTAGAAGGCTTTACGGCATCTAGGGATCTCTACAGTGCAATGGTGGGATTTTGCTGCACATCGGCTTAGTTGGAGGTATTCATGTCGGGGTCACAAGTGCGTCGAGTTTGTCGAAGCACATTCCATTAAAATACTTGCAAAATAGGTATAGGGATGCCACATTTCGTTGAACAGAGTTTGGTTGCTAGTGTGGGATCTATTAGATCGAAGACTCTTTTTTAAACCCAGTGTGAGAGCGAGAGACTAGTAGCAGACACACCGAGGACAATGGCAAGACTGCTGCGAATAAAGTAGGCTCTCTCTATCGTGCTAGAAAATTACTCATGAAAGTATCCTGTAACTTTACAACACTCTATGCATGGTCGAATGGTGGCCTTGTAGAGGTACAAGATACTCTCAAGTGCGAGTAAATCAAGCAAGGTAGATGGAGCTCACCTTATTTGCAGCAGTTTTGGCAATGTCCTCGATCTATTTATCCCAATTGATGTTGCCTGTGAATGTTAAGCCGAGGAGTTTGAACGATGAATACTCAGGTATGATGCTATTAGTCATGACTATTTGTAGTTTAGGAGGTTCCTTGTAATTACTAAAGGAAATAAGTTTATATGTTGTAGTATATTAATTGCTATTTGATGTGATCCTACTGTTTCCTTATGTACTTTTAAAACATTATTTTTTAAAGTCTATTATTATGAAGAATAAATAAATTAGGGAGTTAAGCTGAAGAGTATCGTATAGGTAAATCTTCACTGCAGCCAATATTTGGGAAACTATTAAATAAATCCGATTATAATTATATTAATTTACTCACTACTTCTAAGATAGTCCATCTTCAGTAATTGCTCACGGACAATAACTTATGGTGTTATCTAGAGTCTGAATGACAGCAAGTCTCCACACATTTCCGGTTTTCTCTTTCTCTTTCGATAACCATTTCAAATGATTTTTGCGTTATCACAACATCAGCTTATCATTGATTTCTCGCTGGTAACAACCACTGGAGTCTACGTGGCAGTAATTTTTCTCAAGATCCTAATATTAGGTTAGGGCAAAAACAATATCGTTTTCTCACATATTTTACCTTTATATATGATTTCTGAAATAATTCATTAATATATATATATATATATATATATATATATATATATATATATATATATATATATAGAGAGAGAGAGAGAGAGAGAGAGAGAGAGAGAGAGAGGGAGAGAGAGATGTTATATATCATTATTGCAGCGCGTTTTTCGCTCTATTGAATCGTGTTATTCGTTTCCGTTCTCAATCTCTCCATTCATTTTTTGCATGTTTTTCGACAGCATGGACAAAATTAAAATTCGCACGATTTTCTTGTTCCAGTTCAAAGTAGGCCGAAAAGCTGCCGAGACAGCTCGTGATATCAATGATACATTTGATCCAGGAATCACTAACGAACGTGTGGCACAACGGTGATTTAAGAAATTTCTCAATAGTGACGAGAACATTGAAGATGAAGACGGTTGACTGAAGACTGCGGTTGATATCGAACATTTGAAAGTCTTAATTGGAGCCGATCCTCGCAAAACCACACGAGAAGTTGCTGTTGAACTCGAGGTCAACCACATTTAAAGCAAATAGGGAAGTTAAAAAAGTTGGATAAATGGGTGTTGTATGAATTGAACGATAATGAAAATATCGTCGTTTTGAGGTGTCTTCTACGCTCCGTCTGCGCTACAAAAGACGCCCCATTTCTCGAGCAAAAAACCCCCCAAAAAACAAAGACAAAAACACAAGGTTATGGCTGACTGCTTGGTGGTCTGCGGCCGGTCTCATTCATCATAGCTTCTTGAATCTGGGTGAACCAATTACAGCGGAGAAGTACTGCCGACAAATTGACGATTGTAACCAGAAGCTCCAACGTATTTGCCCGAGATTGGTCAATATGAAGAGACCAATTCTCCTCCATGACAATGCTCACCCGTATATTGCTCAACTGACCCTGCAGAAGCTGAAAGAATTGGGCTAAAAGACTTTGCCTCATCCGCCATATTCACCGGGCCTCTCACCCACCGATTATCACTTTTTCAAGCATCTCGACAACTTACTGCGCGAAAAATGCTTTAAAAGCCGAGATGATGCCAAATCGGCCTTTACTGACTTCATTACTCCGAATTTCTATGCTAATTGGATAAATAGACTTGTATTTCGTTGGCAAAAATGTATCGATTCTAATGGTTCTTATTTCGATTAATAAAGTTTATTATAAATGGAGTAATGATCTTTTGAAGTTGAACGTCAAAAAAACGACATTATTTTTGCATCAACTTAAGACTACCCAGTGGAGCTCGGGTTAGTTCTCTCCTTTTACTGAGACTGGTGCAACAGTTTATGAAATTTCTTTTGGTGATGTTCTTTCTATAATTTAAAAACAACTTTATTTCACTTTCCACGCCATAAAAGTTCTCAACCCAATCAGGTTTCACTAATCATTTTACAAATAGATTCAACCTTTTAGTTTATAGTTTCGAGTGATATCGCAAGTAAATGTTATAACTAATTTAAACATGCTTCTCCAGGATGTTATAATTAGAATAACCGTCCAAGGATCGGTCGATAATATATTAGACCAAACAATAAGTTGAAAAGGAAGCATTCCAAACTGCTTCAAACCAGTGGAGAAAAGAAAACATATCAGTATGTTTATTGTCAATTTTAATAAAATGAATATCGTTTTCGAAACGATCGTACACTTAATTTGATTTTGTTTGTTTATCCTTTTGAAACTGATTCATAATTAAAAACCATTAATCTTTATACTCAATATTAATATAGCTCTTTGACAAATATACCTATTGAGCTTATTATATATCTACAGTACTATGAGCACTGTTTTTTAAAAGCCAATGAGGATTTTCCGAGGCGTTATTATTGCTAGTTGAAACTAAATACATTAAAATAAACTTTGCTCTTTTAGACTCCAGGACCAATTCCCTCTAAAATATAATATAATATAATATAATATAATATATATATATATATATATATATATATATATATATATATATATATATATATATATATATATATATATATATGTGTGTGTGTGTGTGTGTGTGTGTGTGTATATACACGCACAAATATATATATATATATATATATATATATATTCACTCTACAGTCATCTCTATGAAAGACAAAGGAAAACGTGAGACACTCAACCGTTAAAGGACACGTAGGACGCTAAGCCGTTAAACGTTCAGTTATTTTGATTGTATTGAACAATTCATTAGAATAAAATGCAGTTCAGATAATGGGGTCTCACGTAGTAAGTGGCTATACGCGAAAAAGCCTTTGAGAGAAAGGTCCTGTAACAGTGCATATTCTCTCATGATGACCTGACACTATCTAAAGGTCAAAATGAAATATTCCGCAAACGAAAAACAAAACAAAAACAAAAACAAAAAAACAAAACAAAAAAAATAAAACATCATTGTATGCAAGCCCATAAGGTAAGCTGCTGTTTCTTCAAAACAACATCTTATGCTGTCCGTTCGCTTCTGTTACTACTTCGGTTGCAAGTTTTATCCTATGAACACATTGCTAGTACGTTTACTTCCAGAAACACACTTTCATTCCATATTTTATCTCTCTCTCTCTCTTTCTCTCTCTCCCTCTCTCTCTCTTTCTCTCTCTCTCTCTCTCTCTCTCTCTCTCTCTCTATATATATATATATATATATATATATATATATATATATATATATATATATTCTATATTTTTTATCAACTGCCGATGTAGCTATGGAGAGATAGGTAAGAAAAAGTAGTATTAAACAACTTTAAGAAATTAATTGAATTTGGGCATGCGCAGAGAAAGTAAAAATATGCCGGCAAGTTGAAATGAACAGTTTGTATTTCAACTTTCCGATGTACGTTTGTACGCATCCAAACGAAGATTTTACTCGTTATAAACCATACATGATATATGATTACTATTTCCTGTTAATTTCAGTGTTGTATTAAAGAGTTTATCGGTTCAATAGTTACACGCAGACAGACACACCCACGTACATTTACTATTGTATTTATATAGAAAAGAATTCGCCTTATTTGGATTCTTCAGACTGCTGTTCTTATCTTAAGTGTTATTTTTATAACGTTTCGGTCGATGTAACATTCGATCTACTTCAGGTGTATGTTGTAGAACTCAGGAATCTTTCAGTCAGTGTAGGCGACACTCAAAATACAATTACGAGTTACTTAGGAATACTACCCAGTCACAGTTGACGGACCGTGGATTAGAGAAAGTTGTCCGTTTGAAATTCCGGGCAAATTCGCGAGTTCGACATAAAGATTTCCGAGTTCGGCTAAAACACGTAAAGAAGATTGGATATTAAATCGAAAATAACATTCAAGATGAGAAGTGTATTCCAAAGAATCCAAATAATACGAATAATTATTCCTCATCCCCCCCCAAAAAAAATCGTTAATATAAATGAATCCACCATATATTATTTTTGTAGTTTCGAACCTTATTCATTTGCATCCGAATATTATTTGTTCATGTTTTGTGATGACATCTCTTTTATGACTAATGTAAACGTCTTGCAGTTTCAATTTGACTTGTCTCCTGGCGAGTTCAAAAAATCAGACACAAGACTTTTAAATGCGAAGAGATTATCATTATGTCGCATTTATACAAAGCCTAAATACATGTAAAAGTAAGGAAACCTTAATAGATAAAATAATCATTTTAAAAAACATGACGTCTAAAGGCTTGAAATTAGTTAACAAAAGATAGAGCAACACAAGTCTCAGACAAATGAGAATTTTTGCTTACCAAAACTGTCCGCTTCATATCCAAAAGTTTATTATTAAAACAAAGAATTCTCAACCGGGTTCATAGAAGACATAAGGAAGTTAACTAAAAACAGTTTTTATTTATTTAGTTTTGCTAACTAGATGTTCGTGTGTTTATTTAAATTTTCAAAATTTGTAGTTGAGTTTATGTTATTAATATAACGAACTTGATTCGCTGTTTATTTTACTAACCTAGAAAAAATATTTGATTAAAAAAACAATATATGTGCATACGATGGAGGCCCACATACGATGCAGAGAGGCCACAAGGTTGGGAAACTTTGATGAGTAGTTTCTGAACTTTTTACATGGTGGCATACCATTCAGATATATAAAAAAGTTCACGGTCAACCTATCAGAAAAAATAAATAGTTTCTACTCTTAATGCCTTTTTGCAGCAGCAGCAGCAGCAGCAGCAGCAGCAGCAACAACAACAACAATAATAATAATAATAATAATAATAATAATAATAATAATAATAATAATAATAATAATGATAAACAAACAAATAAGATTATATAAGAATTTTTATTCACATAAATCAACATATCCTGTATTAAATATCTGGGATCGTTTTGATATCGAAATCGAGTCTGATGCCGATTCTCGTTATTTTGGAAAACTTCTGATATTCAGATTAATCGTCCCATCACTAATATAAACCATAAAAGAAGCTTACTAATTGGTACGCACGAAACGTTTAGATTCCAGAAATTCGACGTTTTTCAATTGAGCGGTGTCATCATGCTAAAGAAATTAAATATACTTATCATTAAACAAAATGAAATTAAATGGCTTTTTAGTTAGAATCTCTCCGTGTCACACCAGTAATCATTCTATGGCACACTAATGGGTCGCGGCACAGTGGTTGGGAATCCATGATTTAGATAAATAGTTTCATGCGTTCTATGATTATATTTCCCGTTAAACCTGTTCTTAATTATTCCGCCCGGTTATTTATATACATATTAAGGACGCTTTAATCGCATGTTATATTTGATAAAAAAGGAAAACATGAAATGTCAAAGCATTTTCAACATTTGACTAAGCCGACGTCATCAAGTGCACATTTTTGGCAGATTTTCACTGTTGACATTAGCCTCGTCGTTTAACCACGTCCTTATGGATAGCACAATAACAACACTGCAATAATGGTGCACAGAGATTGCCAATAGCGGAGATGTTTGGGTTGATAATTATTTCTATTTACTTTCTATTTATTAAGTTAGACATAAGGTCAAGAGTAGGTTTGATGAAGATCTATCTGTGGAACGAATTGGGTTTTAACTTGGCACACCCAGATTTCCAGTATGTGCCGTAAACCATTTATACACCATCATAACAAAAATTATGCTCGGTTAAGTACTTGGAATTTAGCGGTAAATGCGTTCATGAGATTCAAATACATTATTGTAAGATTTTAAATATAAACTGTGATTAAAACAATCAAGTGTTAAATTTGACACACTGCTGCCAAAAACTCGCTACTCTAACTCTCGACGCTCTGCTGTCAACACTCAACTCTAGAACACGGCGCACTGCTGTCAACACTTGCTACTCTGATATCCAAATCCAAAATTAACTCAGTCTCTGAGAAATTAGGCTTTTTATATCCAACCGGAAGTATCTCATTTGTATATTAGGTGAAAATATTAGGTGACACTATCGCAAACATATAAAGAGAAAGGGCGTCCATTTTTCTTTTTTCTTCATTCATTTGTCTGCAGGAAACTCTACAAACTGCATACAAACTGCGCGCAGGTTTGTACTAAATTTTTAAGTGTTTAATTACAAAAGAGCAACTTATTTTGCCTTTGGTAGCATTTCAGACCACATAATCAAAAGTGATTTGCGGACTAGTTAACCAAACAAACAATTGAATACATGCATTATAGGAAATCAGAAAACCTCAAAGAATAATTTGTGAGTGGATAGCGAGAACGTCTTCTGTACTTGATCTCACTAAAGTCCAGGGGTTCTGAGCTCCTTGCCACCACACAGTACAGGGAATAGTATGAAAAAACATTGTGACATCAGCTAAAGTAAGCGATGACAAGTTTTTGTAATTAATTGTAATCAGATGTTTTCAGACGTACTCAGAAGAACGGATTAGTATTATGCAACGTAAATAAAAGCTCCTCGTGTGATAAAACCTCGTGTTGCCCCGCTCAATACCAATTTAACGCTGTTTCCACGTTCTACTTCCCCCTAGTATTATCTTCTAACCGTGTTGTCATTTTTCAAATTTGCGGCGCCATTTACAAATATAAAAAAAGTAAAACAAAAGTCAAACTCTGATACATTCTATGAATATGTACCTCCCCGACGTAACTACCCCCGGCAAACCCGACAAGCTACTAAGTCTCATCCCTTTACAGTAGAGATCCCTAGGTGCAAGAAGGCCTTTTACTCCAATAGTTTCTTCCCCAGAACTGTGGGTCTTTGGAACTCCCTTCCGGGATTCTGCTTTCCCAACTGCAATGATATGCAGAAGTTCAAGTGTAATGTTAACAAATATCTTTCTACTCATCTCCCTTCATAATGACCCCGCTAATTAAGTCCCTAATAGTACCCCCTGCTTCAAAGTGGCACTGTGCCTTGTTTGGGGTGAAAATTGAATAAATAAAAAAAAATATATAGATTGCCCTTTGGGTACGTGTGTGACACCTCCGTGGGAAATTATTCTCTAAACGCTAACGTCAACACCATAGTCAGGTCAGAATCGAATTTCTGTTTTAAACTGCCCTAGTCTATTCGTTTTTTATTACGCATTCCCTTGTCCTCATCGGTGTCTTGAAATAAAGTAAAAAATAGACGATATTAGTAATTAACTCCCACACACTGTGAGAAAATGTGACACAAAGTCGGAAGTTGAAATTAAAAAGCAAGCGCCCAAGAGTCATTGCTCTCTGGTCTATAAAACGCCTGATCAGTCCCGTCTGTATTTCCTGGCAGGAGCACCCGAGGCGATTATCAATAAACTAATCCTTTTTCAAAGAGAGAAGATGAACAGGCTTCCTAGGACTGACTATCTAGGTCCATACCTCAGCCTGACAGAAAAAAGCCACCTAATTCAAATGTCACAAACTCTGTCGGACTGATTGTCGATGACGTTCCTAAGACTGAGTATGATGAATATCCCACCATTAAGATGAGGTTGCCTCTAGATGAAATTATAGAAGATGCTTTCTTTGTGTAAAGCACAAAATTCATGAAATCACATTTTAATGGGTTTGAAATTTTTGAAATGCATTATGCTCGTTTAATGGTGAAACCATCTTATTGTATTAAAGCTCGATAAAACAACTTTTACTTTTGAAAGTCGTTTTTATATATACTTAAATGACAAAAATGCATGCTAAAATAGTGTCATAATCACTCTAACTAGGACAACATCCTGAAGAGACAACCAATGTCTGGAACTTTGGAAGTTTCGTACAGAACTCACTTTCCATCACTGGTAAGCACCCGATCGAATAAGTATGCGGTAAAATAGCGATATTTGTTTTGTTTGAAAAAATCTAATTAATGTTAATTTGTAATGAACTGAACAAATCTTTTATTCTATCTTACTGCATGTTGATTTTAGCATTCTTTAATATTTTTGATGCCCTTTTTTAACATAGGAATCACCACTCGATGATAAGTACTTGTTTACGTTGGACTTGAAGACAATCAGATTGTAGTCATCTGGAAAGCAAGCAAACAGAAGAGATTTCCACAGGCGTGCGATTCTAAGAAAGAAGTTTTGTTCATGGAATCTACGTTTAGGTTTAGGCACAGATAAAGAGTGGGGGGAATTATTGATAGTGGTTTTGACTAGACGAGTGTTTTTCGTAAAAGTTTGGCGAGGGGGGAACATAGATTGAAGCTCAGATGAGCATTTGCCATGAAAATAACGATAAAGCAGAGACAGGCTCTCAACGTCTCTTCTGTGGGAAAGAGATTGCAGGGAAGTGAAAAGGGCATCCCCCACTAGACTACGAAGTCTATTTTGAACTCTGTCAAGGCAGGATAAGCTGCTTCTAATAACTCCTGCCCAGATGTGGCAACAATACTCCATCGTTGGCCATCTCTGGCTTTTATATAGGTAGAGAATTGCATCAGGAGTGAGATATCTATTGGAGTGGTAGACGGATTCCGCCATTTTTCCAGATACCTTGGCAATGGATTTGATATACGTGGACCATTTCAGATCGGGAGTAATGGTCAAGTCCAGAAGCTTATTAAAACATGAAGTCTCCCCAAAACGAGAGCCATTCATTTCAATTGATAAGCATTTAGAGAAAGAACGAAGAAATACATTCGTACACCATGAATTAGAGAGAAAAATACAAGGTAATAAAAATAGCCCTCTCCATTAAAAAAAAAAATAAAATAAAATAAACACTTCACAGTATGTGTAGGTTATATTTAGTATTCAAAGTAATCGTCATCGGTATCCAGCATCTTCTGTCAAAATGTATCCAGCATCTTCTGCCAACGCATATCCAGCTGTTCAATCCCCTTGTCGTAGAACTCGGGGGGTTGCTTATAAGTAGGACTATGACAACAGAATATTCTTTTCATTGTTTTAACTCTCGAATATATATCCGACACAGTTAGACACAGTTAATCAACTGAGAACCACATCACTCTTTATAAAAGCATATAAGATATCAACGGATACACACTCGAGAGTAAAAACCATGAAAAGAATATGCTGTTGTCCTAGCCCTACTTATAAGATGGCACAAAGTCTCCCACTCAATTCGTTGTATGGTATACCTGACCCCTCGCACAACATCCAGCCTGGCATTGTCATGAAAGAAAAACACACCTTTGCGATTAACTAGTGCTGGCTCCTTCTGGCGCAATGCCTATTGTACACGTTTCAATTGCTGAAATCGTTTGGCCTCAGTGACCGTTTGATCCATTGGTATCAATTCATAACAAACCACTTGACGACCTGTCAACCAGGCACAAAGAATAATCTTGCGTGAGTGTCTAGACGATGTTGCAATGTGAGGGGCAGCTCCATAAAGATTCAATCAATGTCTGGAACTTTTGGAAGTTTCGTACAGAACTAATTTTCCATCACTGGTAGGCACTCGATTGAATAAGGATGCGGTACAATGGCGATAAAGCAAACAGACCTGAACGAGACTTCTAGACCTTTCCATACTTCTAACAGCTGTCCGACTTTTAACTGATAGCCGGGCACGGAGCGCGTTTTTTAAAAAAATTTTTTTTTTATAACGTCTGATGGTCCTACTTTCGGCTATCCGAATTTGAAAACAATTGCTACACGCATTTCGCATATATTTCAACTTTAATCACTGGCTAATTAAAACAATGGATATAACTATTTCGGTTACCTAGAATTCCCAGTTGTATACAATAAATTGAAATAAAATAAGATAGGGGCAGAAAACTACTTAAGTAATATATTAACATGACCTGCTCACCCTATCTAATACGGTTAACAGTGCATACATTGGTCGTAAAGGAGTTAATTGACAGATCGAGAATCGATAGCACCATCCAGACGTCGACTTGAATGATACGGAGAGTACTGGAGTATTTACGAGATTATGATAATAGTGACGAGAACCTTTCGGCTTTAAAACTAGATGTTTTGCGTGTCGAGCGATCGTTTGTTAGGGGCAGAACATCTCACACTCAGATTTGCTAGTTTTATTACTAATTCGCATGCGAGGGCAACTGACTTGTACGTGTAGACACCAATCAACTTTAAAAAGAAATCAAACGAACATCCATGAACATAAGTTTGTTTCCAAGAACTTCCCACCTACGGAACATGTTACCACAGGAATATTTCCATACAGACTACAAAATGGTCATTTTGAAGTCTAATGGCACCAAATATCTGCCGAGTCGTTCTTTGAATTAATAAAATATAGTTCTAAACCTTTTACTAGTCCTGTTCCACCATCCAATCTCACTAAATCTTACGCTCAAGGGGTTATTGATCTTGGTAAGTGACGAACTATTAGCATAAAAAAAGGAAGAAATAAACGTAGACGAGGACCGATTTCGTCAAGTAAGAGAAAAAAAGGGAGATAGATAGATAGAGAACGAGAGAAAGAGGGAAAAGGTGGAACTTTTGGTAATTTTGTCAGTGGTTTTACAGTGTTGTACGAACTAGAAAAATATCAATTAAATTAATTGACGTGTTTAAGGGAAAGTATGGCGATAGATTCCCCTCTCACTAACTGAAAATAAATAGAATTGTCGAATTTATTAATGCTATATTTAACACCAACTTGCTAGATATAATGAGTACATTCATGGACGAGAAAAGGGGTCCATCCTGGGTCCCATTCTCTTCCTGATCTACATCAATGATCTTCCAAATCATACCCTTAAATCATTCGTAGATATTTATGCTGATGACTCTACCATCTATGGCAGTACATCAAAGGCCGTAAACGATCAAGTTCATTCTGATTCTCTCTCCTCTGATCTAGAGCATGTGGTACAATGGGAAAAAGTGGCTGGTTACTTTTAATGCATCTAAAGCCAAGCTTCTATCTTTACATCATCAACGTTCTGATTCCCATTTTGCATCAATTGAAACGAATTGCTTTCGTATTGAGAAGGCTCCATGTTTTTACAAGCTCCTGTGCTTGATTTTTACTCCTGATCTGAAATGGAAAACATGCATCAAATCCATTGCCAAAGTCGCTGGATAAATGATGGGTTCCTTCTATCGATCCAGTAGATATCTACCTGCTAATGCAATTCTCTATCTCTATAAAAGCTAGGTACGGCCAAGGATAGAGTACTGTTGCCACATCTGGTCAGGAGCTGCTAGAAATATCTTATGCTGCCCAGAGAGAGAGAGAGAGAGAGAGAGAGAGAGAGAGAGAGAGAGGGGGGAGAGAGAGAGAGAGAGAGAGAGAGAGAGTTCAAAATAGACTTCGTAGTCTAGTGGGGGATGCCCTTTTCACTTTCCTGCAACCTCTTTCTCACAGAAGAGACGTTGCGAACTTGTCTCTGCTTTATCATTATTTTCATGGCAAGTGCTTATCTAAGCTTCAATTTATGGTCCCGGCTCACCAAACATTCACAAGAAACACTCGTCTAGCTGAAAAAATTATCAATAATTTTACCCACTCTTTATCTGTGCCTAAACCTAAACGTAGATTCCATGAACAAAGCTTCTTTCTTAGAACTGCACACCCGTGGAACTATCTTCCGTTTACCTGCTTTCCAGCTGACTACAATATGGTCGTCTTCAAGTTTAACATAAACAAGTTTTTGATGAGCCGTGGCCCTTAAGTAATCTAATTTACCAAATTTACACTTGTAACGATTACTATATTATCCCTCTGATTACTGTACATTCTGTAACCCTTATCCTCAGGTGGCCTCTGGGCCTTGATAAATGGTGATTCCTTTGTAAAAAATACCTCGGACAGAAAAGGTTTGCACCACTTTTATGTCTCATTACAGAAATTAAAATCAAAATATATTGATGCTACATCTTACGTTTAGAATTTTTATTCCAATATTAATCAAAATCCATTCTATGACTCTAATTCTAGAAAAATGTCTAAAATTTCAGTCTTTCAGGCAATCTTGCTTAATTAGTTTATAATGATTATGCTTAAAATATAATGCAATTTTGATACATTCGAATTTTAAGTGGGAGGTTGTGCTTAGGTCATGTGTCCTAAAACCTTTTTTTTTAAATACTCCAAAGAAATAGAAATGTGAGGAGCATTTATAAATTGATGTCTGCTGTTAAACTTTTCATAAAAATTTGAGGTATTTGAATTTTCACGAACGAATTCCACCTTCTTTCTACATCATTTGCATAAAACCAAATTAAACTAAATATAGTCCACATTTAGTTTCCTTATGTTTAGCCATGTGTTCAAAAATTCATAATGATTGATTAATTAGTTTAGGAGTAAACCCCGTGCATACAGATATATAAACATATAAATATATATAACTTGATGACAATGCAGATAGACAGCTCAGGAAGCGTATATATGTACTCAACGTAGTACATACTTCAGCCTTTCCGGCTTTTGACATAATATTCTAGTGTCTTTTGTTATCACAATTTACTCCCGGGTTAGTCATCTAAACAAACCTTGTTCCAGAGACTTGACTTTATGGGCGGGTCTGAATTAAATGTGCTTTAGTAGCTCCCCTCTCTTCTCGTGAGTGGGTAGTAAAAATGAAACCATAATGAAAATAGCATTAGAAATCAACACGTGTTCTTAACCAGATTGTGAATAATACGAAGCAACCTTCATTTTGGAAAGCAAAGGAAGACAGAAAATAATTAAACAAGCGAAACAAGAGTTGTTTCCCCTTGCGATCACTACTAAACTTGTATCAAATTTTGTTGGGTTTGGAGAGAACATGAACTTATATACATCTATATACATTTACAGGGGGATGGGTGTAAGGGTAGTGTTTTATTTTTCTTACTGGGCAGACTATCACACTACTTCCTTGCATACTACAACATAATCGTTTTGAAATGAAATGTCAATAAATATTTGTTATAAACGGCCTCCATAGGTAATCAACCATGTTTTTTTTGTTTCATGCCTTCTGTTTAGGATCAGGGTCATTAAAAAGTTAAGAAAATCCAATGGAAAACAACAGAATGAAACGAAATACAAAATTCTTTAGAAGAAAATCATAAACAGAGGTAATATTCATTGACTTACACGTATTGAACATTGTGTATGATACATTTAACTATGTTAAAATATTGTTTCCATACGGATTGAAACTATATAAATAAGAGCAAAGTGTAGTATATGTTCTGATGCTGCGCTTCACTTTTTTTTGTGCTCGGTTAGTGGAGAAGTTCTTCATGACTGAGACAATTAGTTTAAATTGTTAGGAGAAAGTAAAGAATAGTAAAAACATACCCTACTTTCCCCATATTAAGAATGGCTTTCTAAATAATAACATTATTATTTCAGCACGTCCGTATTCCGTATGTCAGTTTTTTTTAATAAATTGTTAGGTGAAAGTACAGAATAGTTTAAAAATACCTTCCGCTCTCCATATTAAGAATGGCTTTCTAAATAATAATGCTGTCATTTTAGCACGGTCCGTACTCCGTATGCCATTTTCCACTCCATCCGTCTTAAAAATATATATAAATAAAGTAAATATGAGATCGTAAAAAATATATATATAGGTTTGTCTTCGTATTTACAAATTCAAAACCACAAGTAAAATTCACGTATTATTTCATTTTTTAATTAATATAAAAGCATAAAAAATGAGTTGGTGTTATCAGCTAGAATTTAAATTAAAAGATCTAGCGTTTCAGCCTGATGTTGTTTCCTGTATTAAGTGTGCGCATGCGCATAAACACAAAAATGTTTACTAGTGGTTAATGTACATTTTACATGTAAATTTGCCGATGTCTGTACGCGATATACATGTATGTAAACAAAGAGATCACTCGCTATAAACTATCCTTGGTGCATGAATATTATTTCCTGAGAATTTCAGTGTTATGTGACCAGTAGTTTGAGAGTTTACCTGTTAGATATTTACGCACACATACATGTACTGTTTATATAGATAGATTATATTTCAAAGTGCAGTAAGTAATTAGGAAACACTTCAAACCCAATATATGATAATGGTTTAAAAAGTTAAAATAAAAGGACTCGTGTGCCATCACCGAGAATAGAAACCAAAACGTTTAACTTAGATTTACTTTTTCCTGAGCTATGGAAACATATTTGCTGCAAATTAAAACACGAACCAATAACTATTACGTTACGCATGCATATTCGTAATGTCATCGTTCGGCCTTCATCTGGCAAATTCAATTTCTTTAATTTTCACACTTTGCACGGATATTACCCGCCAAAAACACAAATATAAAGTTTCACATGGGTTTTAATACTCTATATATTTAGTTCCATGTGTGTAGACCAAAACCTAACAGAGAAGTTTGGTAAGCAAAATTTTTTAAACATATATATATATATATATATATATATATATATATATATATATATATATATATATGTGTGTGTGTGTGTGTGTTTGTGTATCTGTATGTGTGTGTGTGTACGTATATATATATATATATATATAATTAAACAAAATTGCTTACCAAACTCCTCTATCAGAAAGAGGTCTGTGCTTACTATATCCTTTTTACGCAAATATTACGCAAGTATAAATCATGTGGAATATCCGCATGAATGTAAGTACACCTAATGAAGATGCTCATCTCATAAGAAAACCGAAATTATTAATTAATTAAATTAATTAAAATGAATGTTTAAAATTAGTTAGATATTTTGCAGATGAATGCAATTCCACGACATATATAACAAAGTTGTATTTTCTCCTTAAATAAATAGAAAAAAGTGTTTTTAATATAAATATCAATACAACAAACAACAACAACAAAAATTTTTTTATAGGAGTATATATATATATATATATATATATATATATATATATATATATATATATATATATATATATATATATATATAATGTTGCGTCTTATATATGGAAGTAAAGTGCCAGATTTTCCCCTGACTGGAAAGATAGATAAAACATCTGTTTCGTCAGTGAATCTTAGTTATAAATAAGTAAAGAGGAGTTTTACCCTCTCACTAAAAATATATCGCCGTACCACTCATTGCACCGAATACCAAATATTTAATAAGAAACATTTTTGGATTCACAATTTACTGCATAGTAAATAGATTTTCTAATGTGATCATTTTTCTCTTCATTATGAACTACGCAGACAATGAAAGAAGTTGTAGCTACAGTAGCTATGTAAAATTCAAGAGTTATTTTGAATCCTTTAACTAGCAGTTCAATTAAGAAGTAATTTTTGGATATAATTAAAGTTTATAGCGATGATCGAGTGATATCGAACATGCATGTGTATGTCCATATGGTTGCTTAGTTTTTGGCAATTCTAGTAAATCCAATTTTAAAATAATATAAGGTTCATTACGGACAATTGATTGAAAGAAATAGTAAAGCTAGACATCATTTTTTTACTACAGCTAAAAATGTAGGATATACTGGAATCTAAATATTTTGTAGAGAAACTAAGGTATCAGAAAGGAGGCACCAAAAAACATAGTCTGTCAAGACATTAGCATCATTAAGCATTGTTTGTCTTGTGGACATTATTCAAGAGATGACTAATAAGAACCACCAAAAGGAAGAATGTAGAGGATAGAGACGATACATATGAAAACGGTTGAAGAAACTAACCAGAGGTAGAGGGGACCAGTTTATGTCGCACTAAATAAATAAAAGAATTTTGCACTTAATAATTACGACGACACACGGAGATGACAAGAGAGAAAGAGAGAGAGAGAGAGAGAGAGAGAGAGAAAGGTAGAGAGAGAGAGAAAGGGAGAGAGAGAAAGGTAGAGAGAGAGAGAAAGAGAGAGAAAGTAGGGAATGGAGGGAGGGAGATGAAGAGAGTCTATGTAAGAGAGATGCAGAAGGGAGAGAGAGAAAGAGGGAGAGGTAGAGAGAGAAAGGTAGAGAGAGAGAGAGAGAGAGAGAGAGAGGAGAGAAAATAGGGAATGGAGGGAGGGAGAGAAAGAGAGTCTATGTAAGAAAGATACAGAAGGGAGAGAGAGAAAGAGGGAGAGGTAGAGAGAGAGAGAGAAAGAGAGAGAGAGATGGAGAGAGAGAGAGGAGAGAAAATAGGGAATGGAGGGAGAGAGAAAGAGAGTCTATGGTAAGATGAAAGAAAGAGAGAGAGAAAGAGGGATACAGAAGGGAAAGAGAGTAAGAGAGTAAGCGAGTGAAAAACAGAGAGACACACACACAAATCTAAGTACTGATATTATCATGACATGAGCCCACCAGGCCATTCCACTTACGCTTTTACACTAACAAGTAATCTCCGTCGACATATGTTTGTTTAAGGCGAGAACAAATGGGAATATTCTTCTTGTCGATGCCAATATTTTAGTTTTAACATTTGAAATAGATAGAAAGATAATGATAAAGTGTTATTCAGATTACTTTGTATATTTGCCCAGAGAGTAAGTTTTGATTAGATAAGCCATATCCATTGGCATCTCATCAACTAAAGTGTTAGAAAACGGTTTGATGTCCACAAGTATACGAATATCTTGAATAACAAATTTGACAGAAAAAGACTTGGCCTCAAGTTTATGTCAGATTGGAGCATGGTTCTGCTCGGTCTATGGGGACAATCCTTACAGACATTATCTCCGCACTGTGGTTGATTGGTCGCTTGAGCTGTCCACCCCGGAGAAATACTAGCGGAAACAATCACTGCAAATTTTTCTTCACCTATTCAGAGTAGCAGCTATTTGATGTAGTTGGATAAATTATAAAACGACTTTGTGTTTTAGAAATTTTTTAGATGAGAATTGTAAATTGTGACCAGTGACAAAACTGATAATTTACTAAATAACTAGCGGGACCCGTGGAAATTTCACAGGGAACTCATTCATATGTAATATATTGATGTTGGCATTCTGTAGATGTTCAGCATAAATGGAGTCGCTCTGATATTATTGTAGCTCTTTTGTTAAAACTGCAAAAGTATTTATCTAAACTAGCAGGGACGCTCGGCGAAAAGTACGCTTAAATATAATATTTTAATTCTTGCAGATTTAGTATATATTATTATAGAGTTAATGTTCTATCAATTTTTTTTAATGTATAAAGTTGCGATTTCAAAAATAAAATGTTAAAATCTATATGACTTGGATTCATCAGCTTAAATCGAAACCGAATCCCAAACTTATATATATATATATATATATATATATATATATATAGAGAGAGAGAGAGAGAGAGATAACTTTAATTCGTTTAGCTATAATCAAAACCGAAACCAAAACCAAAACTTATGAAGAATTCTTGATAAAATTATTAAAAAAAACAAAACAAAAAGATTACTAAGGAACAAAAATTAAAAATTGTCTCAGTCATAAAGGATTTCTTCTCCACTGACTGAGAACAAGAAATTGAAGTTCAGCATCTGAAGTACAAATACTACACTTTGATCTTGGCCCGAAGGAGACAAATTCGGCCCTGCGCGGAATTGCAATACCCGGTGGCTTAGCCGCCAAGGTATCCGCGTTCGCCGATGATGTCACGGTCTTTTTGTCGAGCTTCAGAGACATGGAGATCGTGTCGGAAGCACTCGCTCAGTATGAAAGAATTACAGGGACCCAGATAAACCGCAGCAAGTCGGTAGGACTGCGGTTGGGCGCCTGGAGTGGCAACGCCAACCTCCCGGCGCCCTTCAGCTGGACAGATGGCCCGTTTCGGATCCTCGGCGTGTGGTTCGGACCAGGTCTCCAGCTTGACAAAAATTGGTTGGAGGTACGGTCAAAGGTGGAGGCTGCAGTCAATTCGTGGCTTCCTAGGAAACTTTCCTTAAAGGGTAGAGCTGAGGCGTGCGCCACTTACGTCTTTCCTCTCATCCTTTACCGACTAGCCGTACTCCCCCTGCCTGCACAACACCTAACAGCTCTCGTCGAACTCTTGTCCTCACTTCTTTGGGACAGAGGAAGACACTGGGTGAGCAGACAGGTCTGTATTCAACGTCCGTATGAGGGAGGCTTGGGAATACTACATTTGATCCTGGCCCGAAGGCCAAGAATGGGTTGTTTGTTGTACTGGAACATAAGAGTCAGAGAATAGATTAGACAATTCTGAAGAACACCTGGCATAACGGTATTCATAGAAAAGACAAAAACTAAAAACGTCATGTTTTTCTGTGTGTGTGTGTGTGTGTGTGTGTGAGAGAGAGAGAGAGAGAGAGCGAGAGAGAGAGAGAGAGGGCACTGAAGAAAATTTCGGACCAATCAAATTACAGATACGTGTCTACATCTTATCAATAACTCTCAAATGTGATCGAGATTCACTAACCCAAATATAGCAACGGTATGATATGATAGTAGATTTGTGAAGAATAAGCTTAGGTGTGAGAAAATGTTTGAAGCGATAAAGAGAACCGACATTACGAGACGCAGAAAGATCTAATGTATGAAGTCCAAGAAAGATTTGATGCGAAAGGAAAACCAAGTAGTTTCAGAATCGATTTCTATTCAAGGGCAAAGTCATTTATTAGAATCTCAGGAAGAAAATAAAAATAATTTCGATTGAAAAAATACTGAGTCTATACGGGATTAAACGAAAGAAACTATTTCATATCCCAATTGAACCCAGACCAGCTTCCAAATCAGTTGCATAATTTAACTGATCCCAGGAAGATAGGCAAGAAATCACTCGAGAATAGAGAGTGATGCCATCAGCATTGATGTTAATCTTTTGAAAAATATTCTTAGAACGATCATTGATATGAAAAACAAACACTTTTGAGCATAGAATAGAGCTCTAAGGAATACCAGCATTGATAGACACCATCCAAACTTCGGTCAGAAAGAAAAGACTTTATAATGTGAAGAACCTTACAATAAATACCATAATCTTAAAGTTTATGTAGAAAACCAGAATATCACACTTTGTCGAACGCTTTCGAAATGTCAAACGAAATAGTCCAACCCTCTCTCGAATTATCCATAATCCGACAAATCTGCTCAGTTATAACAGTTAAAAGATCAGCAGTCGAATAAAAAATACGAAAGCCCTGCTGAATATTACCAAAGCCGCCCAGACTTTTCAGAAAGTGAAAAAAAAATGCTTAATTAACCATGACTAATCTTTCAAAAACTTTGCTAATAACAGAGAGGAGACTAATAGGACAGTATTTAATTGGGTCAGATCAATCACCAGCATTTTTAAAGATAAGGACAACATAGAAATCTTTCTCACAACGTGAAACAGAACCACGGAAAACTGAAATTTAATAATTTTGAAAAGATAGAAGAAAGTTTAGGAGCACAACGTTTGAAAATGACAGCAGTAATTAAATAAGGACTGATCAAGATAAAAAAAAAAAAATTTCTTAAACTTTTGGAGAGATAATGACAGCGTCAAGTGAGCGATCAGTTTCAAAAGAAAAGCAAGAAGAACAGCATCAGAATCATAAAAAAATAATTGTCAACAAAAGGACAAACACAGAGATCAGCCTGACCGATTATGCGACTAAGACGTGTAAATAGGCCTTTTCAGTACAAACGTGTAAGTGTAATTAATTAAGTGTAAGTTCTCAACTATCGTGTTACAGTCATTGCGATATAATTATTTTGTATTAATCAAACTGTCCCCCTTTTTAAAGGAGCTTAGAAAAATACGATGAACCCAATTATATTTTACTCACTTGCTATGGATTAAATAGTTGAGTAGATTTAACTTGCAAGCATTAGCTGTGCAGCTAGTTCAAGAGAAAGTAATCTACGGAATAAGCCAAGTATTTATTTTACTATTGCGGCATGTCTTCCAGTCGTCGTTGTCTTCTTTCCAATAGACTTAAACAGTGTTGGGTTAGGAGATGTGCTGGTTGGTATTGCGAAACCCATGTTTCAGCATGGATTCCCGGGTACTTTTTTTACATTATAAAAAAGGTCAATATATTTATTAAATATCATTATAATACCGAATACTCTACGTTTATCATCGATAGCTTCAAATATACAAATCTAAATTTATTTTGATTTGTTAGTTTTTTTTCTCGATCGGTACAATACTGTTATTCTTTTTATTTCCTTCTAAAATACTTAATCCGTATCGGATTTTTTCGGTTGGCCACCATCTTAATTTTAGGAACTTTTTCAAAATTATAATAAGACATTTGGAATAATTCAATATTTAAAAATAAATTCAACAATTCGTAATCACCCGTAGAGATTTTAATAATAATAATAATAATAATAATAATAATAATAATAATAATAATAATAATAATAATAATAATAATAATAATAAAAAAAATAATAATAGTTGAGTCAAGCAAAATAATGTGAATTTTTGCAAGTATTAGTTTTTGAGCGAAAACGAAACCTTTAAAATCATCTGCCGACAATTCCGCTAGTCTAAAGTTGCCATAGTGCTTGTTTACGCCTAACGTCAATTTCAAATATATTTCATCGCCCCGCTTAGTCAAATTAAGATATTTCCATCTTTTGTGTAACAAAGAAGTATTTGGGCTAAAAATTTCTGATAGTAACTTCTGATTTTCAGCAAACTCCAGATGCGTGTTTTTTAAAGTAGGATATAATATACAAATCTCCTGTGTTTGGTAGTTCCTAACTGCCAAACTTTTTTTTGCATCAGGCCAGTCTTCGCAATCGATGTTGACACGGTGTTAATACCTTCGAAAAAAAAATCATCGAACGATTTGCCTTCATTAGGAACGTAGATTTATATTCTTAAATGTAATCAAAATGTTCTTCAAGTACAGTTTTGAGATTTTTTTTATCCGATGGCCGACAAAAGCGATTAATTATTTTATAACACCATTTGTTGAAGGACTTATGTGAGGTATTTTGGTAGTACGATAAAAGACTACTTTGTTAGTATGCCACTCCATTGTCAGGTAGTTTCAGTGTGTAAATAATAGTATAAGTTTACCATTCTCAGATTTGTTCAAAAACGGGTTTGTTGGTGGTGGTAAAGCTATATTGTAGGTGTTCCTTTTATGAATTCGAGTTCGTAGTCGCCAGATTTGTTGTGGCCCGGTATTCACAACAAGACAGAGCACATAAAGAACGAGAGCTGAAGTACTTTATGCCAGTATGGTGTACTACGACTGACAGTATTTACTGTCCTCCTATTGTGAGGGGATGTAATACAAAGTCGGATGGTGGAATGAATGAGCCAGTGCTCCTAAATGAGGGACACTTAGGCCATACAAAAATAAGTTCGAGTAGCTTCGTAGTGTCCGTAGGTGAGTGCACCACAGACAACAATCAATAAACTTGCTCCTCTTGAAAATCTGGATGCAAGGCCTGGAAGGGTGAACCTCTTAAGGTCACCTAGAACATTTGCCTCAGTCCAAGAGCTAAAAACCCACCGAAATGGCCCAGTTTCTATCGAACTGATTGTCGAGGGCGGAAACTTGACTGGCGTATTACAAATGACCCTCTAGAGTAGTACATCTAACTATATTTAGACCGTTAGGAGAGTTCATATAGGCGAGTCTTCAAAACATGTACAATATTTAAATGGATGACAATTAAACACCTTATAATGTATTTGGGGATACATTATTGCAAATATTTTCTGCTCATTTAAACTCGAATTTTCTGTTTTTCTTTTAGAACTCAAACGATTGCAATATTCTTTCATGTTAATAATGCTTAATAATAATAATAATATTGGTTTTAATGACACTTAAAATATTCTTCTTGTAATATAAGAATATAATAAACTTATAAATTAGGTAACTTTACATTAGTTCTATTATTACTATTTTTCTATGTATATTGCTCTATCCCCAGTATTGAGCATAGTTCTATTTCACTAAAAATAAATATGTAATAATTATTTTTTAATTCTTTAATATATATATATATATATATATATATATATATATATATATATATATATATATATAATAAAGGGGCAAATAAGTAAGATGTAAAAAGTGAAGTGCGGTTAAGTTAAAAGCAAAAGTAGACGATATCACTTTCTCAGATTTATCGCATTTCGGTCGTCATTGCCGACTGTTACCATGGCAACCACGAGTTTTCATTGGATATTTACTTGCCGTTCGGTTACACACACGCCTCCTTTCTCTCTCTTGCACTCCCGATCTCTTTTATACCTACACGCACACATGCGCACGCACACGTAATAATACATACATACATACATACATACATACATAATAGATATATACATACATATACGAGTATGTTTATTTTTGCGTGTGCATGCGTGTGCGAAAGATGGAGGAAGTTTGGAATGAAGAAATAAGAATAGCTACCCGCATCCTATCCGTCTACATACGTACAGATGTAGACGTTTTTCTTTTGTAATTATTTGCGTAACCAGACATCCTGCGTGCGTGTGTGTGGATGTGCATGTGTGTTCGTGTGTACGTGTGTGCGTGTGTGCATATGCGTGAGATAAGCACACAGTCTCTGTGTGTTTATGTGGGTGAGAGAGAGAGAGAGCGTTAGAGAGGGAGGGGGAAGAGTAAAGAAAAGGGCGAATGAGAGAGAAGTTATTTAGAGAGGAAGCAAGAGGTTGTGTTTTACGAAAAATACTAATACAAATAGATTCTCCTCCTCGACCAGGTCGCATATTTTTGCTGGTTATATTAAGCTACCGATGTGATAATTTGTACATAGAGTAAATAGTAATTCAAGCTTATTTTTAACCGCAGCAAACTGTCTTGCGCGCGCAGCAGGAGTTAAACTCTATAAATTCATTTGTTTAAGAGGATTGGCGATAAACGATGAAATAATATCATGCTTTCATTCTCGTAACATTTTTTTTATATTAAAAAAATATTGTGGTGGTAAAAACAACACTAAAAGAATGAATGACTAAAGTCTATCCATTTACAATAGTTCAATTTTATTGACAACTTATTACAGCAATAAAAAGGGAATAGAAATGAATACAAGTTCAAAGATTCAAAGAGTCCAAAAGAACGTTCTAGCTGAAAGAAGTTTTTTTTTTATCTGTAACGAAAAATTGAGCAGAGATATTCATTTCGTGACGTGTGCACAATTAAAATATTAGTCATGGATACGTCCTCGACAATCAGCCCGGAAGAGAGCAGAACCGCTGTGGAACCAATTGCCCGGCTTACCTTCTCTCTTTGAGAAGGGGTTGGTTTATTGTCAATAGCCTGTCACAAACACCGGGAATTCTGATGAGTTTGCAGAAGTATATTTGGCCGGATCAGAGTGCCTCTGGTGCACTGGACTTTTTATTCTCCACGGTAAAATGAGGTTAACACTATGTTCATGTTTGGTCTTATTTTGTGCATTTACGTGTGTGTAAATGGGATAGGTATGGAGATGTGCGTATGGGTATATTAGTGTGTCTGTTTTAACGGCAGGAATGTCTATGTACAAATTTGCGCGTGAAAGAGTTTGGTTAGCAGTGTGTATGTGCTGATGCTATGTTTTGTAGCTTGTGAAAGACGAGGTAAACCTTTAAGAGCGTACATACCTTTCTGTGAAAGCATTCACTCGACTATCTGTGAGGTTCAAACTTACCCAAAGGACTGGGATCCGCTAGGATCAGCCACCGCGTGCACAATACTCAGGTAAAGAACAAGTACTCATACGTGACTCCTTTTCATACTCTCAGACTCGCTATTTGTATCCACCTTTTTGTCAAAAACTGCGGAATATAATTGTTTTCTATCACATCTGATTTTTACCTTCATCTTGTGTTTAAAGAATACAATCACATCTTGATCAGCAAAAGTTTCAACCTTGTCTGTTCAAAGTGTAATATCTGTTCAAAGTGTAATATCTGTTCAAAGTGTAATATCTGTTCAAAGTGTAGTATCAGATGAATTAGCTAAAAGATACAGAAAGTGTGTTTTAGTTTAAATTTCACATCAAAGGTCGGTAAAAGTCGGTTTAAATGTCGACCCCTCCGAATCTGTCCGAGGAAATGTAGAAAAAGAAAATAACAACTGTATTAGTGTATTTTGTGTGGTGCCTGACTTGTACAAAACACGCATAAACAAACAACAGTTCTTTATATGAAAGATAAAAGAATTACATGATTTGCTTTCATCTATTATATAAATCTCACGTGTCTGTTTAAATGTATGTATGTATGTATTTATGTATGTATGTCTCGCAAAAATTTCCGACAGAGGCGACGGATTTTCACGATATTGATATATTTTTGAAGCTCGACCCTTCGAACGACAAATATCGAAAAATTGGCCCAAAACATTAATTCCTTCACCATCAATTGGGCAATTTTCTACAGGGAGGGGTCGCTTTTTTTCGCCGATATATTAAAAAATCATCGCCTCTTTTCGATTGTCTAACCTTAACTTAAACCTAAGTCACTTCCGGTTTGGCGATGGGCGCAACGGCAATGCGTTACATTTTTCCACTTTCTTTTTCTCCTTCGCAGTACGAGTTCGATCTTGCCTATCTACAACCACTAATTTATTTATTTTTTGCGCTCTCAATTTTTTTTTTTTTTTTTTGTACAATCAACATTCTTACACACATCTCCACTTTCTTTTCCACCTTCGCGTCACGGGTTCGAGCCTGCCTACCTACTACAACCTTTTTTTATTGCTCAACACATACCTACTAACACTCGGGCAACGCCGGACACCCAGGCTAGTTTAATATATAAGAATCACTATTATTCTGAGGCAAAGCTGGGTGCATTTGTTAATAACAAGTGAAGTACGTCTAAATATATTGTATTCAGTGTAAATACGGAATGACTTTTATTAATTTATATCGGAAAGGTATGCTGTACTCTGAAACCCGATTAGAGGAACTTGTTGAGGAAAAAAATAACATCAGTCCAGGCATTATTTCCTATCTCCATAGACTTGTTACTGGATTTAAACAGCATCATCTGGATGTGGCGGTAGCTAAGTGGTTAACGACATGGACTGGACTGACAACCTGAGTGTTCAAAGTTTGAACCCAGTTAATTTCCTTTAGAAATGTTAGCAAGCTTCACGTAGTCCCTCCTGTAAATAGCCGATGTATTTCTAGAAATAATTCTAACTAGAAAGATATCGGTGAAACGAATGCCAACAATAATCATCTGATTCATTCGGAATCGATGAATGATGCTCATCACATTGCATCGCATCACAGCATCATTTTAAGGGAAAGTGCGGATGGAGATTGTGTAGCCCTTGCTTCACTATACACTTCCCATATTTCCTGCACTGGTGTGGCAAGCACCAGAGATGGGCTTTACAGAATTCCTCCTAAGGAAGACATTTCTAGAGAATCTCAAATTCACAAACGTGTGTTTCCTACTAAGGCGGAGTTGTTTTAACAACGTTACTTTTTGCGGAGGCGTCGTTTTACTACAGTGTCGCGGCTTGGCCGCTAACAAACAACAACAACAACAACGACGGCATTACAAACGACCAGCAATTAATAGACTCTACCAAAATCAGCAGTAGCAAGTAAACAACAACAACAACAACGACGGCATTACAAACGACCAGCAATTAATAGACTCTACCAAAATCAGCAGTAGCAAGTAAACAACAACAACAACAACGACGGCATTACAAACGACCAGCAATTAATAGACTCTACCAAAATCAGCAGTAGCAAGTAAACAACAACAACAACAACGACGGCATTACAAACGACCAGCAATTAATAGACTCTACCAAAATCAGCAGTAGCAAGTAAACAACAACAACAACAACGACAGCATTACAAACGAACAGCAATTAATAGACTCTACCGAAATCAGCAGTAGCAAGTAAACAACAACAACAACAACAACAACAGCGCGACAGACGACAACCAATTGAGGGCCTTTCGCCAAAATCATCAGCAGCAGCAATGTCGGCGGCTGTCACGTGATTTCAGGGCCCCGTTGTAGAAAAGAAATTTAAAAAAAACATCTTTTCTACAACAATAACAAAAACAACAAACTTTAATTTCCTGGAAAAAACTTTGAAATACAAACAACGAAATCCTTCAGCATCGACTGCTCGTAAAGAACACATCCGGGAATTAATATTAACTGTTGTTTATAAATAGAAACAATTTCCTGCCCGTCCCCGGTATCTAGCAGCCCTCTGAATATTTTCGGCGATATTTTCGCCGCTCGTTGGCTTGGTTTTTTCGGCAAAGCTCTGCACTTGCTCACGGTTCCCTAACCGTTCGACGCTCGCGCAATCACTGTGACTCCAGTCTCACCACTGTAGCAGTCCAGTCCACCACCACTACAGTGGCTCCGGTCTCCACGCCGTAGAAGTCCACTACCACTACAGTGGCTCCGGTCTCCACGCCGTAGAAGTCCACTACCACTACAGTGGCTCCGGTCTCCACGCCGTAGAAGTCCACATCATCACCACGACTCTGGCCTCCATGTCGTCTGTACCTTTCATACACTGACTTCTTCCTTCAGTGTCAGTCCGATCCGAGCGTCCGTCCGTACTTGATGAACACTGAACCCTCAGTGTTTGCTAATTCGTTCGTCTGTACCTTTCATACACTGACTTCTTCCTTCAGTGTCAGTCCGATCCGAGCGTCCGTCCGTACTTGATGAACACTGAACCCTCAGTGTTGCTAATTCGTTCGTCTGTACCTCTCATACACTGACTTCTTCCTTCAGTGTCAGTCCGATCCGAGCGTCCGTCCGTACTTGATGAAAGCTGAACCCTCAGCGTTGCTAATTCGTTCGTCTGTACCTCTCATACACTGACTTCTTCCTTCAGTGTCAGTCCGATCCGAGCGTCCGTCCGTACTTGATGAAAGCTGAACCCTCAGCGTTGCTAATTCGTTCGTCTGTACCTCTCATACACTGACTTCTTCCTTCAGTGTCAGTCCGATCCGAGCGCCCGTCCGTACCTAGTGGATGCTGAAAACTCAGTGTTGCCAATTGTCCGTCCGTTCCTCTCATAGCCTGAGGCTAACGTATCAGTAACATCTCAGTCGGACCCAAGTCAAACAATCACCCGCATCAGTTACCACGCCGATTCCTCCGACGTCATTCCAGCTTACGGCGAACCGACAAGCATCCCCCTTACCGAATACACCGGCGACGGATCCCGGACCAGCATCGCCCAGTGAACAAATTTGCATTTGCCACCCTTTCGTTTGTTTAAATAAAAGGCGAATCTTCGTCTTTAAACTAAACCACCAGAGTTTGTCATTTCTTCTTTGTCCTGTTGTTTCATTCCTTGTCCTTGTGTCTGATATATATTTAGTTGCACGGTCAGTTGGCTAACCACCTTCAGGCCTCCCCGCAACAACAGCACCTAGTATTCACAAACGGTTACCCACCAGCTACTTACCAGGTTCAACTCGCCGAAATTCGTTTATCTAACGGGAACTGGTGCGTCAACGTAATTACGAAGTATATACTTCTCATAGATACCCTGTAGTTTTGCATTTATATCTACCGTATGTATACCATGTATGTCCTGAACCATTTAACATTTACAATGAGAGAAAACTACGCAGCTCTGGAATATAGAACTCTTTAATTAAAACACACTTGTAGCAATAATCTGTTTTGATGTACTATTTTGCTTGATGTAAATGGACACAGTTGAGTAATTGGCCCATCGACCAATAGCACGGCTTAGCGTAGGGATACAGTTTATTGGAGTAGTTTTTTGAAGCGTGATAACACAAGCGTTTTTCTAGCTTTCAAACAATATGACGTCAGGCCGCGCAAAACAACAAACAAAAAAAAACAAAACAAAAAACAAAACAAAACAAAACAAAAAACAAACCCGGACGTGTTTAGACTGGTCTCCTTCAACGCACTATCCTGGAATTATAATATGCCAACATAGGTGGCGTCTCACTTTTTCTAAAGATGTTAATGTTTTTAATTCCTTTCCAGTTCTGTAAAATTAAAAAGTATTCATTGTTAAACAACACCGTCGTCATATACTCTTTCGTCTATGAATCGAAGGAACGTTTTATCTAGTTGTTTAACTGACGATGCTATGAATGTACTAATTAGAGTTCAGCACGAATAAAACTATATCGTCTTTGCCAAGGAATTCGCATTTTTAAAAGTAAACGTTGTGATTTAAAATTATATTAAAAAAAATGCGCTACTGAAAATCTTTTCCTAGTCCCTGCCGGGCTGAGGCAGATTCATTAGGCTCGTATGCCACTAATTAACTCCAAGAGTTTTTATATAATACTAGCGCGGCGGATTACTCTTGGCATTGCCCGGTCGTAAAATATGCTTAAAATATTTTAATTCATGCAGATTTCGTATTTATTATTATCTCTATTGAATATTATATTTTACCTAATATAGTGAACGGATTTCAAAAGTTAGAAAAAAAATGACTTGTGTGCTATGAGTTACAATCGAAACCAAAACCAACTGCGTTCCCTACCGTATGAGCTATCGACAGACAGATGAGAAAGATTTAAAATCAAACCACTTAAAGCTATGAATGATACGCAAAAGTAATAGAAATATATCGGCAAATTCAGTTGGCATTTCAATTTTCCGACATATTCCTGTACGCGTTATTCATCCATCCAAACAAAGATTTTACTCGTTATAAACCACGCTTAATTAGTATTTTATGTTAATTTCAGTGCCATGTGACTAAGAGTTTAAAAGTTTATCGGTTAAATATTTTCACACAAACACACACACATATATCTACTGCTTATTTGATTAAAGCGCACACATTATTCTAACTGATCCTCAAAGCTATTTTTATAGGAAACCACATGAAAAGGAAAACTTACATCAGATCTGTCACTACAGTAGCTGGAGAAATGGTTGGATTATTCTACCGCTTTAGAAAATACCTCACCCTGACGCAATCATCTATCTGTATAAAACAGAGAGTTCAAAGATGGCTACCATATCTGGGAAGGTAACGTTTAAAGCAGTTTTCTTGTCTTAACGCAGTATTAAATCGAATTCGCAATCAAGTGGGAGATGATTTCTTCTTCCCGACGGTGTTCTTTATCGCGTTTTTAGCCTTTCTCTATTCCATCGTTATTTTTTTATGCTAGCTGCTCTAATATGTGACCCCTCCCTCACCCGCAAAAACATTCACGGCACGAACTCGTCTAGTAGCTAAAAAGTATAGCAAAGAATTCTCCTTTCTCTCTTCGTGTATTTAAACCAAACGGAAATTTCATGAACAAAGTTTATTTCCTAGAACTTCCCATATGTGGAAAAATACCACGGAACTGCTTCCCAACTAACTACAACATGACTGTCTTTTAATCAAATATTGACAGAGACATCTTGAATAATCAAATTCTACTCATAATTTCAAATCTTCTCATGGTGTTGTATGTTGTCCAACGAATAATCTAATTAACCCTTATCTTCGAGTGACCTCTAGGATTCAATAATAATAATAATAATAATAATAATAATAATAATAATAATAATAATAATAATAATAATAATAATAACAATCGTTCAAATTTAACTACACATTAATACGTAACGTACACATTATTTCATTATGTTTGCCAGCTATACACACATTATATATATATATATATATATATATATATATATATATATATATATATATATAAAACAGGCTCCTTCAGTCTTTGACAAACTATGGATACGCACGAAGGTGGCGAGAGGTGAGCAATCTCCAATCATACCTCTTTTGAGTCGACATTGTTAAATGCCAGTGGCAAGTGAAGTGTATGTACAAGGCGACTGAAAACAAATGCCGAGATAAAGGGACAGCACATACAACTCCTAGAATTCCCAAATGGTCACCTATCTGGTACTAACCAGGCTCAACGTTGCTTAACTTCGGTGATCTAATGAGAACTGATATATATATATATATATATATATATATATATATATATATATATATATATATAATTTCATCTATATATACGTATAGTATTTTTAAGTGATAAAAATATATTTAGCCTAGATTTTCAATATTTTGTAATCAGAGCTTAGTCATAAAGTATGAAACAGATGGTTCTCCTTCGGTATTGTAGCGACATCGACAGTCGTTTGCGTTTTCCGTAAAAAAAACAATGATAACTACTTACATTTTTTTTTTCAATTTCCACACTAAGCAATGTTATGTATTTAAATTGTCATGTTACAACTAGTAAAATATTTCTGGAATATTACATAAAACACGTATTACCAAGATTGAACGAAAAAGTGATTTCGGTCATGTTTTTTTTTTTGTCACGTGTGACATGTGAATGTAAACACAAGAAAAACGAAGAAGGGCCTATAATGTAAGCTAAAATCGCTGATTTCTTCGAAAACTATTTTC